>NW_027202830.1:0-147022 GCF_024711535.1 Dipodomys merriami | reverse complement strand
ATGTGGCTTTGTGCTAGAGTGCTTGCCTAGCATCCAGGAAGCCTGCCATTTGATTCCTCATTACCACATATATAGAAAAATCCAGAAATGGTGGTGTGGCTCAAGTGGTAGAGTGCTAGCCATGAGCAAAAGAAGCTGTGGGACAGTGCCCAGGTCCTGAGTTCAAGCCCCAGGACTGGCAAAAGTAAAAAATTTTTAAAAAATTAAAGGTTTCACCAGGTGCTAGATTACAGCTAATCAGATAGCTGAGATCCAAGCCAGTCTGGGCAGGAAAGAATATAATAATTTTTTTTTTTGGATCCGGTCATGGGGCCTGAACTCTGGGCCTGGGTGCTGTCCCTCAGCTCTTCAACTGAAGACTAGCGCTCTACCACTTGAGCCACAGTGCCACTCCCGGCTTTTTCCTTTTTGCTTATGTGGTACTGAGGAATTGAACCCAGGGACTCATGCATGCAAGGCAAGCGCTCTACCACTGAGCCACCTTCACAGCCCAGAATATAATAATTTTTTTTATCTCCAATTAACCACATCTTTTCCCCCCACTCCCCAGAAACGCCAGAATTGGAGATGTGGTTCAAGTAATAGAGCAGTAGTAGCCTCAAGCAAAAAAGCTGAGGGACAGCACTCAGGTCTTTAGCTCATGCTCCAGAACTGCCACCAAAAGAACAAATAAATGCTTCTGTTCTTTTTAGTGATATATATTTACCATTTAAAAACAATATGTAGCTCCTAGTTCTTCAAGTACCTTGACACTGGTCTTTAGCCTGAAATTAGACATGCTTTTCCAAAAATGAAGAGCTAACATTTAGTGAGATCACTGCCCCCAGTCACACAATATCAGTGATATCACAAGCAATGCTGTTTTTGTTGTTGTTATTGTTGTTTAAACCTAATAAAGAGGTCACATGACTATAGCATAACAATTTTTGATGTTTGAATTTATATTTTCATTTTCAAATGAATTGCTCGAAAATGTGATTTTCCTATTGTCCTTCAATGATGGATTATCTTTATTTTTTCCATATTTTATTATCAATTTATGGTACATGGTAGATTTATTTTGACATGTCCATATACTCATACAATGTGGGGGCTGGGAAGGTGGCTCAGTGGTAGAGTGCTTGCGTTGCATGCATGAGGCCCTGGATTTGATTCCTCAGCACCACATAAGCAGAAAAAGCCAGATGTGGCGTTGTGGCACAAGAAGTAGAGAGCTAGCCTTGAGCTGAAGAGCTGAGGAACAGCGCCCAGGCCCAGAGTGCAGGCCCTATGACTGACAAAAACAAAACAAAATAAAACTCATGCAATGTACCTTGATCAAACTCACACCTTCTTTTCAACTCTCCCTCAACTCTGCTAGCGAGAGATTTGATTGAAGACTCAGGAGAAGGGCCCAGAGACAGAAGATTCATTACAAGAAAGAGATGAACAATAGGGTGGGCGTCTTGGGGTGCAGAAGATGTCTTGTGGAGCAAAAAGAATATTTATAGGTTCCACAAAACTGCAGAGCAATAGGGAAGTTTTCCTAACACCATTTTTCTTGGTTCAATTCTGGATTGAAAGCTCTTTCATAACTTTGCCCCATACACATAGTATTTTTTTGTTTTTGCTTTGCCAGTGACCGCTGCTTCTATAGAGATATTTCCTGCCCAAGTTCGGGGAACACCTTATTTGGACATTTCCTGTTTGTCTGTTTCTTTGTAGTGTGAGCTGATGATGCTCAGTGAGGCACCAGGGGAAGTTGGCTCTGTGCTCTTTTTTCTGTTCTGATCTGTGCAAAGTAGCCTGTTCTCCTGGTGCTATCTGCAACTGAAGAGCAAAGATCTGGAGCCAAAGATCTTACTGTGGACCTTATAGAAAAATGTGAGTATCAATACACAATCCATGAAAACAGATAATTATAACTCATGCATCAAGGATGTATATGGCTTATTTCAGTTCAGATCTATAGTTATTTCTGCTTTTGTTTTTTTTATTTGGAAGGTTTTGTTTTGTTGAGACCATATCTCACTATGTAGCTGATGAATGTCCTGAACTTGTGACTCTCTTGCCTCAGCCTCTCAAGTGCTGAAATTACAAGCCTGTGTCACCACCTTGTTCAGCTTATTTTTGTCTTTTTTTGTGCCATTTCTGGGTCTTGAACCTAGGGCCTGATTGCTGAGCTTTATTACCTAAGGCTAGTGCTCTACTTGAGCCACAGCACCCCTTCCAGGTCTTTTGCTGGTTAATTGGAGATGAGAGTCAAGTTGGCATAGAACCCCAGTCCTCATATCTCAGTCTCCTGAGTATCTAGGATTACATGCATTAGTCACCAGTGCCTAGCCTTCTTTTCTTTTTTCTTTTTTTGCGGGGGGAAGGAGGTGCCAGTACTTGAACTTAGGGCCTAGGCACTTTCCCTTAGCTTTTTTGCTCAAGATGAGGACTCTGACACTTGACACAGTTCCACTTCTGGCTTTTTGCTTGTTAGCTAGAGATAGAGTCTCATGGACTTTCCTGCCTGGGCTGCCTTCAAACTTTGATCCTCAGATCTTAGCCTGCTGAGTAGCTAGGATTACAGTTATGAGCCATTAGCACTAGTGTTTTTATTTAGAATTTGGTCATTCTACTGCCTAGTCATTCTCTTTGCAATCATACAGCACTCTTAAATGATATTATTCCATGTCACGGGAGTCTTCCATCTCTGTTAATCATCACCCAGAAAAGAAAGTATTGAGCCTTTAAAATCTATGACTTTTATAAGTCACTGAAAATATTGATACTTGTTTCCTGTAAATCGACCGAAAATTGTATGAAATCCAACAGATGGTGAGAAATTGACTGTTCACTTCTGCCAAATTTGGTCTCAGCAATTATGACAAAATGCTTAGAGTTCTGGATCAGGCCACTTAGGCCTTGGCTTTAGATCAGAACCCTTGATTCATGGACACATTGTAAACTAAAGGAAAGGGAAGGGTAAGAGCTGACTCATTTGGTCATTTTTTCTTATTTTTCCCTTTTCCTTCCCCCCTCCCTTTTCTTTTCCCCTTTTCCTTTTCCCTTCCCCTCTCCCTTTCTCTTTCACTCCTTCACAGTACTGGTATTTGAATTCAGGGCTTTGTGTTTGCTAAGCATGTATAAGTCAGCCACACCCCTTTTTTTACTTAACTTATTTTTCAAATAGAGTATTACACTTATGTCTGTGCCAGCTTGGACGGCAATTTTCCTATTTGTACTTCCCAAATATCTGGAACTACAAATATATAATCATATGTTCAGATTTTTATTGGTTGAAATGTGGTTGCTCAAGATGAGTTCTCTGAAACTTCTTGTCTAGGCTGACCTTAAACTGGAGTCCTCCCAAGTAGCTAGGACTACAGGCAGCACCACTTCTTTTTAGATAAGTTTTCACTGTGTAGCCCATACTGGCCTTGAACTTGCTGTCTACCCAGACTGCGCTTGAATTCTCAGTTCTTCCTCAGCCTTCTGTGTGCTGGGATCAGATATAACTTAGAGTGATATCTCCACTTCATTGAAAAGCAACACAAAAAATCACCTTAAACTTAACTATCACTCATACCAACTACTGAAGTTTTCACTGCTTTTCCCTTTCAGAGGTAATTAGATTGACATTGTTCATTAGGATGATGCTTAATGTTCTTGTGATCTGCTGTTCCCTTCTCCCTGTTTTGGTAGTCAGCTTCTATAGCCCTCCCTAGCTTTGCCCTTGGTAATAATGTAGTAAATGATGTTTTTACCATATAAAATATTAACTACTTTATGTTTTGATAGATATGTAACAGTTTCTGGTAAGCATGAGAGTGATTTTGGAATCCCTTTTGTCACAGTATAGTGGAAAAAACATAGTAGAAAAACTGTGTAAGGCTGGGAAGGTGGCTCAGTGGTAGAGCACTTGCTTGCATGCATGAGGCCATGGGTTCGATTACTCAGCACCACATAAGCAAAAAGAAAAAAATAGCCAGAAGTGGCGCTGTGTCTCAAGTGGTAAAGTGCTAGCCTTGAGCTGAAGAGCTGAGGGACAGAGCCCAGGCCCAGAGTTCAGGCCCCACGACCAGACTCCCCCCCCCCAAAAAAAAAAGAAAAACTGTGTAATTCAGTGTTTTCCATGGCAGCTCATGAACTGGTAAGGAGAAGTGGCTATTTTCAATAACCAGGAGGGGGCTGGTGGAAATACCAGCATGTGCAGTGAATACTGAGTACTTCCTTCATCTTCCTTTAGGTCATCTTTCTCCTAGACTTCTGTTCTTTGGACATTTCACAATGTACTCTCTTGAGAGAGTTCAGTACCTTAACAGAGCTGTTGAAGAAGCTCTACAATGACCCTGAAGGAGGACTGAGCAAGGTAACTTCAGTTGGCCCTGAACCTATTTTGCTTCCTCTCTTCAGAGAGATATGACTCTACCATATAAAACCTACTGGACTACAGATATATACAAATAAGTTGCCTCTAGAAGCTTTATTGGTATTTTTGCCAACAGGGATAGTAAATATCATCTTGATTTGTCATTAGCACAAGAAAGGAGGCCAAAAAGCTGTATATCCAATCATTTTATCCAATCATTTATCCAATCATTTTAGGTTATATTAAGTTACATAAAATCTATGTAAATAAAGACTGTAACTTTTGTCTAGCCAGGTGCTTGTAGCTCATACCTGTAATACTAACTACTCAGGAGTTGAGATCTGAGGATCTCAATTTGAAGCCAGTGCAGGCAGGAAAGCCTGTGAGATTCTTATTTCCAAATAACCAGTTGGGGGGGAGGGGGGCTAATGAGGAGGGGTAGGCTTGAGCTGTGGCTCAAGTGGTGGAGTGCTAGTCTTGAATGAAAAAGCTCAGGGAGAGCACCAAGACCCTGAGTTCAAGCCCCATGACAGGCACACACACACAAAAAATGAAGTCTAAAAGAGAAAATGTACATGGAAAGACAAATAAGAAGGTTTAGTATTTAAAAGAATTATCTCCCATACTTAATTTTTATTATATAAGATTTGTTCACAGTCTTTTTGAGTTTCATAACTGCCTGATGGTAATAGAAAGGGCATGTACATTTAGCAGATCTTTTTTATTTTCTCATTTTGTTTTTTGGTGTAAGACTGGAACTCAAACTTAGTACCTGTTGCTTTGGCTCATTGGGTAGTGCACTACCAACCAACTAATCCATGCCTCCAACCCTGATGTTTTTGTTGGTTGTGGGGCTTAAACTGAGCCTGGGCACTGTTCCTGAGCTTTTCAGCTCAAAGCCAGTGCTCTACCACTTGAGCCACAGCATCCAATCTTAATCGTTTTTTTTTTTTTTTTTGCCAGTATTGGGGCTTGAATTCTGAGCCAGGGCACTATCCCTTAGCCCCTTTTTCTCAAGACTAGCATTCTACCACTTGACCTATTTCTGGCTTTTAATTACAGATAAGACTTTCCTGACAAAGCTGACTTCAAACTGCAATCCTCAGATCTCATCCTCCTGGGTAACTAGGATTAGAATCATGAGCTAAAAAGAAAACTTTATTTTTTAGAGGAAAAAAAGAGTGGTCTTAGACATGCCAAGGTCCTAAGTAAAAATGTGAGCTCTTTAAACTTTTAATTCAGTGTTTTTCTCCAGTGGAATTCATACTAATACTTATTTTTAAAAATAGTTGTGTCACTGCTAAAAGATAAAAGCATGAGTCCCTAAAGTATAATCCTAATGCACTTCTGCTAAGTGATAGATGTCTATTGATCTCTGCGTAGACAGGAAAATCAGATTAGCCTGTATAAAATTTCATCAGGGCTGTCAAAGCCTGTGATCTACAGCACTGATAGTTTATTTTGACAGTTGGTTGTGTAGTAATATCTGGAATTTTCTCTTACTCATTTGTCTGCCTACTGGATGTTGAGACCTGGCAGCAGGAACAGCCTGTGGTATTACATATATGGTCCAAGAAATCTGCCTATAACTATGAAAATAACTGCCATGAAGTATCTGTCTTTGTTAGCCCAAGGGCAACCTATTTTGAAGTGGAATTTGATGAGAGGTGTGAAACCAAAAAGCGCTAAGACTCACATGTTTTTTCTTCCAAGCAATAGTGGATCAAAAACAAGAGAAAGAATATAATAGAGATTATGCCTTCACAGGTATGATTATCTAGAATTTACAGACTCTAGAGGTGGGAAGACACACTGACACAAAGTTGGTACTTATAAGTGGCCTAAGGTAAGTCATATTCCCCAAACAAGGTAAATAAGTACTTCTGTAGCAATTCTTGTCCTTTTTCCAACTTTAGAGCAATAATGGTATGGTGTGTAGAAAGAGAAGGACTAGCTAGGCTCTGGTGGCTCATGGTCATATTGTTCAAAATCCTAGCTACTCAGCAGGTTGATATTTGAGGAATAAGATTTAAAGCTAGCCTAGGTAGACAAATCTAAGATAGCCCTATCTCAACCAGCAAAAAGCCAGAGTGGAGACATGGCTTGAATGGTAGAATGACAGCCATGAGCAAAATAGCTGAAAAATACTCAAAGCTCTAAGTACAAACCTTAATACTGGCACATTTCTAGAATGTAACCACACCCATATTTCTAAGGGTTGCTTTGATACTCTACTTGTAGAAAGGAACAGTTGCAGTAGAGATTATGCAGCCTACAAAAGCTAAAAATTTAACTATCTGGCTCTTCATAAGAAATTTGCTAATACCAGTGTTGTCCAGAATAAATTAAAGAGCTGTTAATCTCTGAGTTCAGAAGGGCCAGTGGATCCAAGAGAAAGACTTAAACCATGGTGAAAGCTAGGAGCCCGGCTGACAGATCTGTTTAATATCTGGGCTGCAGCCTGCTTCAGACTGTTTACTTCTCTCTCCTATCAAGGGTCTTGGTTGAGAACAAAGAACTGAGCCAGTGATCACTGGTTGAGCAGATAGTCACTTGAGTTTTAGAAAGCTGAGCAGCAGTTTTCTACTAATTCTGCTTTCTAAATGTAGTTGTGAGTTTTGTGTTTTGGTATCATCTGTGTACATTTCTCCCTTAATCATTTTGAACTTATAGAAATGGAGACCGCTTTTAAGATTTTTTTGAGTCAAAAAGAATATACTTAACTGCTGAGTTGTTGCCTCCTTCCATCTTGTTGACCACATGACTTTTTTTTCTCTCTAGAACGTGACGTTTAAGGATGGTGCTCTTTCATTCTGACAGCAGTAATAATGAATGGGGCTACAAATTCACTGTCACTGCCTATGGCCTGCCTGATGTTGCCGTGTCTTGTGGGTTAGACTTGCAACTCCTTGTTTCTCGACTAATGGTCCGCCTTGACTCCGCATGGCACTCAACTCTGTGCATCGTAAGTTCACAGTCTTGTCCCTTCCTTTTTCATTACAACTGTGTTGAAGAGCAAGGTAGGAACTCTTTCTCATAGGTGGTCTCCATATCACGAAAGAGCAAGGTATTAATAATGTTTCTTTTTAGTTTTCTTTAAACCAAATCAAAACAGTTTACCCACTGGGCACCATTGGGAAGTTTCTTGACTCAGGCTTTGGCCCTATCACAAAGTACGCTGTGGATGCCCTCTGTGGAGGACAATTGGGGAATTGCTGTTTATAGCAGCAGCATAGTCATTTTTAGAGATTTAAGTATACTCCAAGTAGATGGTAGAAATATAGTCATTTAATTGTTGTTTAAGTGAAATTTATGTGAACATAAATAGGTATGTGAATATATGTATTATCGTAAAATACATTAATCAACTTCGTATCATTTGTTCCAAGGGATAGATTCATAGAATAAATCTTTTGGAGTATTTTATATCTATATAATTTTTTAAACATTTTTCTGATTGTAAAATCAAATATCATTCATCCTAAATGGTCATTTTCTGTTAGGATTTTAAAAAGAGTTAGCTAAGGAAGAACAGCAGCATGTACGTGGTATTCAGGTAAGGAGTAGGTTTATTCATCATTCCAGCTGACACCAGACCATCTTGGTCCTCAACGTGGTGGGGAAAGGCCTGGGAAAGAGAGCTTGAAGAGCTGAGAAAGAGAGAGAAAAGAGCTAGAAAAGAGCTAGAAAAGAGCTAGAATAGAGACCATCTGGGAAAGGTGGGAAAGAGAGAGCGAGGAAAGAGAAGAGACCTGGGAAAGAGAAGAGAAGGAAAGAGATGAGAAAGAGCTATAAAAGAGCAGAGAAAGGTCATCTGGGCCTGAGCTAGACCTTATCTAAGTTATGGGCGGAGAAATTTGTGGCCACATCAAATTCAGATGTCACCTCAGCAGATGCAGATGTGACCTCTTCCATTTGTGCCAGTTGCCTAGATAACGCAAGTACTGGGTACAAAATTTGCTGCGAGGAGGGTGGAGTCTGCTTGCCATCTAGGAGCAGACCTTACACTTTCCAAAGCCTGTGTGTCTAATTTCCCTTAGTTTCTTTTTTAAAAAATTTTATTGTGAAAATACTGTACAGAGGAGTTAAAATTACATTGGCAAGGCAATTAGTACATTTCTTATCAAGCATTGCTGCTACCTCCTTTGTTTCCCCTTCCCATCCTTCTACCTTCCCTACCCTGCCAAAGTTGGAAAGTTCGTTTTTCAACATAAGGATTTGTCCAACTCATTGTTGTAATAGGTCCACCTATATCAGTATTTAAACGGTTTGTTTTTGCCCTTCCACTCCACAAATTATAACAACATCAAATACAATGAAAGCAGGGATTATACCGTGGGGGACAGACATACAAAGCAACAAAGAAATCATCTTATAAATATGTTAAATACAATTGCAAGAAAGAAAAAAAACATTTGACTACTTATCTTGGGGTTCATTTCATCTAGCATCAACTTATCTGACCTTTTCTTCTTGTCTCAGACATAAACTAGTAGTTCATAAACTGACAAATAAATGTAAGGAAGCCAACAAAAAAAATCAGTTCCTCTCATCTGATGATGCCTCTACAACAATGAGGAAAGAGTTCATCCTGCTAAGGAACTATGATAGGATATCAAAAAGAGAATTCATTCTTCTAGGTCTTCCCTATTTTTTCAATGTAACTTAAATGATGTAAAACACAATATACCGCTCATCAGTTTTGCACATTTTTATATGGACTTCACCTCAGTCTACAACATTCCTTCATTATTCTGTTCCTGATATTTTTACACTACCAAGACATAAGAACATTTTCATACAATTTTTATTATAAAAAAACTGTACAGAGGTGTCACATTTATGGGAGCAAATAATGAGTACATTTCTTAACAAGCATTGTTCCCTCTTCCCACCATCCCTTCCCTCCCACCTCCACAAATACGCTCCCCTCCCCCCTCCCCCTGACTAAATTGTAAAGTTCATTTTTCAACAGAGTGTCTTGTGCATCTCATTGTTACAATGAGTTAACCTGTATCCCTATTTAACCATTTTGTATTTCCCTTCCCCTCACCAAATTAGAGAAACATATACACAGGATGTAGGTGTACCAACTTCAAATACAATGAAAACAGGGGTTATAGCGTGGGGGAGGAACATATACAGAAAGAAAAAAAAATCACATTGCACATCATAAGTACGTTAGAAACAATAACAAGAAAGAAAAAACATACTTGTGTCCCTGTCTTAGGGTTCATTTCCCTTAATATCATCTTATCTGCTCATATGCACATAGCTTTTGACTTATTCTGCTTATCTCAGACATATATTAGTTATTGAAAATAAGGGAAACCACGGGACCTATGTTTCTTTGGACTTGGCTTACTTCACTTAATAAATTTTTTTCCAAGACTTTCCAATTCCTAACAAATTGGGTGATACTATTCTTTCTGATGGAGGCATAGCATTCCATTGTTTATATACACCCACATTTTCTTGATCCATTCATCTACTGAGGGGCATCAGGGTTGGCTCTATATCAGCTATTGTAAATAATGCTGCAGTAAACATAGCTGTGCTGGTAGTTTTAGTATGGTCTTGTTTGTGATCATTCGGGTAAATGCCCATAAGTGGGATTGCTGGGTCATAGGAAAGCTTCATATGGAGTCTTTTGAAGAGCCTCCATACTGCTTTCCAAAGTGGTTGAACAAGTTTACACACCCACCAAGAATGCACTAGAGTTCCCTGTGGCCAGATACTCTCCAGCATCTGTTGTTGCAAAAATATGGAACATTTCACTAATTTGCATGTCAACCTTGCTCAGGGGCCATGCTAATCTTCTCTGTATTGTTCCAATTTTAGCGTATTTGCTGCCTAATTGAGCACAGAACATTTTTTATATATAAAGTGTAATTGATTTTCTTAAACTAGACAATTCAAAAAAAAGTAAGTTCAAAAGAATTCTTGTGAAATTTTAGAAGCATGTATTTCTTTTTTTTTTTTTGTTAGCAATACAACAAACTGTTAGTACCATGCATTTCTTACATAAGCACACATTTAAGAATAAAGTCAAGACTGGCATGTCAAAAACAAAATAATTCCAGATATTTGTTGTTCAAGAGATGTGTAGGAGGAGGAATTCAATTGTTCTATACAAGGCACCTGTCATAATGAACACTGCAGCAAGTGTTAAGGTTGTTAAAAGTTTTAAATTTTAAATGTATTTAATTTTGGGAATTTGCATATATATGCCAAAATTAGGACTGTTTGGCAGGTGATAAACTTTTCTATAAAGTATTTAAGGTTTATGGTAGCAGACATATGGTACTAATTATGTACATTTCAGAGTTTATAGAAACATTACCAATAAGAAGTTGCAAAGTCTTTGCGTAAAGAAGCAGAGTGAAGAGTTAAGACTTTGTTAACTAGATAGTTTCTGTTTAATTTTTAGGGCTTCCTTACTTTACATGTTAGTGAGGAACAAATGATGATATAAGCCATATACAAATGATGAGATGAGCCATAAAAAGTAATCTTAGTGGGTAATTTTAAAGACTACTCATAGCCTATAAAACTCTTTTTAAGGGGCTGGGAAGGTGGCTCAGTGGTAAAGCGCTTGCCTTGCATGCTTGAGACCCTGGGTTCGATTCCTCAACACCCATAAACAAAAAACAAGCTGGAAGTGGTGATGTGGCTCAAGTGGTAGAGTGCTAGCCGTGAGCTGAAGAGCTGAGGGGCAGCGCCCAGGCTCAGACTCCAGGGCCACGACCAGACCCAAAATAAAAACCAAAACAAAATCCTCTTTTTAAACATCATAATCTTAGCCAGTTTTAAATGTACAGGAATATGAGAAAGTAGTAAAATCTAATATGTAGAACACTGGTAATTGTTTGTTTTTTTATTTGATTAATCATTAATATTTAATTGTCCATTTTCTTTATTTGTTGCATTGTTTTCCTTTTTGTAATATAATACAACTTTTTATAAGTCGTCCTCAGGAGGTACTTTGAGAAGCTTACTGGGATGGCCAAAGCATTTTTTATAGGTGCATGTGAGTTTACAAAGAAGAAAATTAAGAACAAATTATTTATTAAAAAAATTATCAAGTACAGTCTGAATTAGGAGGGATGATAAAGGTCCACACCCAAAATCTTAGCCTTCGTCTGAAGCGGCGGTATTACAGAGTTGAGACCACAAAAGTGAGAGACTGTTTTTGTGTTTTTTGTTTTTGTCAGTCTTGAGGCTTGAACTCTGGGCCAGAGCGCTGTCCCTGCACTCTTCAGCTCAAGGCTGGCACGCTATCCCTTGAGCCACAGCACCACTTCTGGTTTTCTAGTGGTTTATTAGAGATAAGATTCTCACGGACTTTCCTGCCTGGGCTGGCTTTCAACCGGGATCCTCAGAACTCAGCCTCCTGCATAGCTACGGTTACAGTCCTGAGCCACCGGCACCCAGCAGTGTTTTGTTGATTTTTATTTTGTTGGTCATGGGGCTTGAACTCTGGGTCCTGGGTGCTGTCCCTCAGCTCAAGGCTAGCGGTACCATTTGAGCCTTCGTCTTTTTCTACTTCTGTAGTGCTGAGGAATCAAACCCAGGGCCCCATGCATGCAAGGCAAGCACTCTCCCATTGAGCCACCTTCCCAGCTCCAGAAAGACTATGCTTTAAAAAATCATCTAAACAATATTTGCTTTCTGCTTTGGGTTATATAATGAAATATATGAATATCTTTTTATATTTTTGTGAATTGTCATACTTCTAAATTTATGCTAACTTGAGCCACTTTATCCTTTTCAAAGTCATGAAATATCTCTGAGAGTGTTCTTCTGGGAAGATTATATTTGCACTTATAATTTCTTCTGAGTCATTTTTATTTTTTTATTGTGAAAAAACTGTACAGAGGGATTACAATTACATGGGCAAGATAATGAGTATATTTCTTATCAAGCATTGTAGCCTCCTCCTATATTTCCCCTTCCCATCCATTCCAAGCCTCCCCCCCACCCAATCCTCCCCCCACCCCCTACCAAAGTTGCAAAGTTCGTTTTCGACATGACAACTTGTACTTCTCATTGTTGCAACGGGTCCACCTGTATCCTTATTTAAACGACTTGTTTTTCCCCTTCCCTTCCACAAATTATAACAACATCAAATACAGTGAAAGCAGGGGTTATAATGTGGGAGAGAGACATACAAAGCAACAAGGAAATAATCATATAAATGCGTTAGAAACAAATGAATGAAAGAAAAAAAAACATTTATCTTAGGGTTCATTTTCCTAACATCACCTTTTCTGACCTTTTCTGCTTGACTCATACATATACTAACTATTGCAAATGAGGGAAACCATGGGACCTATGTTTCTTTGGGCTTGGCTTACTTCACTTAATATAATTTTTTCGAAGTCTTTCCAGGCCCATATCAAGCATTGAAATAGAAACAGCAATAAGAGACCTTCCATCTAAGAAAAGTCCAGGACCAGATGGTTTTGCAGCGGAATTCTACAAGGCCATCAAAGCAGAGCTCACACCAATACTCCTCCAACTCTTCAATGAAATTGAAAGAGAAAGTTCACTACTGAACACATTCTATGAAGCCATCATAATCCTCATCCTAAAACCAGGCAGGGAATCATCATTTTTATTTTTTATCAAAATCATTTTATATGTTATATTGATGGGTTATCATACATCAGATACCTTCAAATGTACATGAAGAGTCTAAAGATAGCAGTATGAATATTCTCATACAGCTCTTGTTTATCTGTTATGTACTTTCAGTATTATTGTACTTCTCTCTTTCACCCTTTTTCATTCATGGTCTTTCTCTTTCAGGCTCCATGTCTGCTACTTAGAATTTCAGCTGGTCTATTATCCTTCAGGATCCACTGGTTTTGTGGGAACATGATAGGGACCAACAGTTTCCCTTGCAGTTTTTAACAATTATAAGATTGGCGTGATATTATTCTTTGCCATTCTAAATGGCAAAACAACAGATCTAGGAATTCCTTTTCACTTTTCTTCTGTTATAAATTTTATCTCATAGGAATCATTGGGATAGGTAAGATATTTTGACTTGAGACCTAAAAGTTCTTTTTCTTTTACAAAAAACCTTTGTCTTTGATTATCAGTAAGTAACTACATGTAATGAAAACAAAACTATCCTATTGTAAGCAGACCGAAGTTGTTCACGGGGATGAAAAACAAGGTAATGGGGCAAGTGAGAACAAAGGATACCCATCATAGAGCACAGCTCCTCAGAGCAGTTTAACATGTACACTTTGTGAGAATGACAATGTGCTGGGAACTATTGATTAAATCACTGAACACTGATTTATATATATGTACATGTATTTGCATATGTATATTTATTTATATATGCATATATGTATGTATATGCCCTTATATATGTACACATGTATGTTACTATACACACAAATTCACACATACATATACACATGTATACATGCACACATGGAGAAAGACACATATTTACAGCCAACACAAGTTTCACTAGTTGTTGACTATGCCTTAGATGGAATGCTTGGAACAAAATATGTTGAAAATGTATTTGTCTCCATGAGTTCTTTTACCACTCCTCTTATCTCTTACAACTGGTAGGTTTTGACAGATTCGACTTGCAAAATGCAGTACAAGTCACTTAGGAATCTCAGTAAGTAAAGAATATATGGTGTCTCCCAGCTCCCTACAGAATGCTTGCTCTTATAGACACTCTTAACAACCAAAGTAGCAGGAAAATATCCTTGTAAAGAATAAAGTTATACATCTCATTGTTGCAATAGGTCCACCTATATCCCTAGTTAAATGATTTTTTTCCCTTCCCCTCCACAAATTATACCTACATCAATACAGTGAAAGCAGGGGTTATACCGTGGGGGAGGAACATACAAAGCAACATAGAAATCATCTTATAAAAATGTTAAAAACAATTTCATGAAAGGCAAAAAAACATTTGAATACTTATCTTGGGCTTCATTCCCCTAACATCAAGTTATCTGACCTTTTCTGCTTGACTCAGACATATACTAGTTATTGCAAATAAGGAAAACCATGAGACCTATGTTTCTTTGGGCCTGGCTTACTTCACTTAATATAATTTTTTCCAAGTCTTACCATTTCCTAACAAATGGGGCAATGTCATCTTTTCTGATGGAGGCATAGAATTCCATTGTGTATATATACATTTTCTTGATCCATTAATCTATTGAGTGGCGTCTGGGTTGGTTCCATATCTTAGCTGTAGTAAATAGGGGTGCAATAAACATAGTCGTGCTGGTAGCTTTAGTATGGTCTTGTTTGTGATCATGTGGGTAAATGCTCAAAGTCAGATTTCTGGGTCATAGGGGAGCTCTATGTGGAGTCTTTTGAGGAACCTCCATACTGCTTTCCAAAGTGGTTGAACAAGTTTACACTCCCACCAACAATGTAGAAAGCTTCACTTCTGTCCACATCCCCTCCAGCATCTGTTGTTATTAGAGTTCTTTATTATAACCATTCTAACTGGGGTGAGGTGGAATTTCAATGTTGTTTTCTCGAAAAACGAACTTTACAACTTTGGTGGGTGGGGGGATGACCGGGTGTAGGGGGAAGATGGGAAAAGATGGGAAGAGGAAAGAAAGAGTAGCCAACAATGCTTGATAAGAAATGTACTCGTTATGTTGCCCATGTAATTGTAACTCCTCTGTACAGTGTTCTCACAATAAAAAAAATAAAGTTATAAGGCGCTAAATAGCATCCTTCCTTGAGCTCTTTTCCAAAAGACAGCATCAATTCCTAAGCAGATGAGTGAGTCCTCAGAAGACTGGACCTCAGACCAACATTTAACCAACCCATGTGAAAAGTCCTATGAGAGAAATGCTGACTGAGGTCTGGCTGATTTCCTGGCCAAGAAAATAAGAAAAGAAGAAAGTATTTTTAATGTATTAAAGTTTGAGAATAATTTGTAAACTGTCAATAATTGTGTAGAAAACAACTATACCAACTGACAAAAAATGATGTGCTCTTGGACTTGGTGAGTGATTTTACATGTGTCTACACAAGTAGAATCAGCATAAATCAAGCCAGTATTTCTTCATTTAAGATATGAGGAAAAGATACAGGTTGACCCATTGTAACAATGAGATGTACAAGACACTATCAAAGAGGGGGTGGAGGGATGAGTTGGGGAGGTGTGAAGAGAAGGGATGGTAGGGGCAAAACAAAGGGGAGGGTGCTCAATAAGATATATACTCATGCTGGGCGCAGGTGGCTCAGGCCTCTAATCCTAGCTACTCAGGATGCTGAGATCTGAGGATCTCGATTTAAAGCCAGACCGGGAAGGAATTCCAAGAAATTCTGGCTTTTTTCTTTTTGCTTATGTGGTGCTGAGGAATCGAACCCAGGGCCTCATGCATGCAAGGCAAGCACTCTACCACTGAGCCACCTTCCCAGCCCCTGAGAAATTCTTATCTCCAATAAACCACCCAAAGACAGGAAGTGGCACTGTAGGTCAAGTGGTAGAGTGCTAGCCTTGAGCTGAAGAGCTGAGGACAGCGTTCAGGCCCAGAGTTCAAGCCTCATGAACGACAATAGAGAAAAAAAATGAAATGTACTCATTACCTTACTTATGTAACTGTATCCCCTCCATACAGTATTTTTACAATAAAAATATATATTAAAAAGATACAATGAAAACTTCTGTACTTATAGGAAGTTGTATTTGTCACTTAATATCAGTAAGGTATTGGTTTTAGGACCACAGGCATATTAAACTTTGGATACTCTAATTCTCTACGTGAACACAGTATATTATTTACATTAGAATCTGCCCACAAACTAGTGCAGAGTAATTGCTATGAAAATTTTTACTACATTCTATGTTTGTAATGAAAAATAAAAGTATATGCACTATCAACAGATACAATTTTTTCAGATAATTTTTGTCCACATTTTGTGGATGGAATTGGGAGAGCAATTTTGAAAAGCACAAATTTCATCACCAAGACCGGTCTGCAAAACAAGGAGCTAATACAGCATCACTGAATAGTATGGAACGCCAAGGAGAAGTACTTGAATTGAGACAGTATCAGAAAGTGTAAGCACACAAGGACTTTTTAGAAATGCAGCTGCTAGATTTCTCATGGAGAGCTTTCATAACACTTTGTGAAACACAAGTCAGAACCTTACTGAAGTGTAGATAGTTTTCCCTCAAATTTCTCTCATGCTCGGTCATTATCAATCAACATATAGCTAATCATGAATAATCCTCTAATAACAAAATATTGATGGAGTATTTATATTCAGAAAACCTGGGAAGGCTAACTTTTTTCAATTAGGACAGTTGTATTCTATGATCCAGCAGAGAGGAAACTAGGTAAGCATCCATTTACAGTCTTCTGAATAATTCTGCTTCTGACAACATCAGTTATTTATCCATACCTGTGCCGGAGTGAGAGGCTTTTAAAAGACTTTAATGATTTTAAATTTAAATTTAAATGTGGAATGAAATTAGTTCCAATAGTGCATTACATTAAGATATTTAGAAACAACTGAGAAACCTAGAGATCTATAAGATTTTTTTGGAAGTGAATGGATATTGGAATTTGGTTCTTTATATTTTAAGCAATTTGCAAAAAGAATTGGCAAATAAAATTTACATTTGCAGCAGACTTGACACTTATTAAATTTTGTATTGAAAAGAGCGCAGCCTCAACAATATATTAATGCTATCCTCTTATTTATCTTTAAAGGTTTATGCTTCTGGTCTCTTAATATTAAAACAAAACTTTTTTTTTAATCTTTAGCTAGTAGTCCAAAAGGGTTTTGCTTCATCATGTCAGTGTTGAATAGAATGTATTTATGTATGTACGTATGTTGAATGGAGTGTATGTACATTTCAATGTACAATACATCTGGATCATTGTCAAACTTTCCACTTTTCTTCCTTCCCTTACGCCAACCCAACCTGTTTTCTACTTATATTCTCACATATATACTGAAGTATGCCCTGACAGGGACTCGAGCTGGTACAGCTTCTTTCCTGGCTTTGTCTTTGTTTTAGGGATTTTAGAGAAAAAAAACCCTCTAAACAAGGTTAACTCGACCTTGGCTCCAACCAGCCCATTTCTTGCAATGGAAAGAATGCCTCTATGCTCCTCTCCCCTTAACAACCTTACCCACCTTGATTGTTCAGTTAAGGACTGACCCATAAAACAGATAGGTTGTAATCTGGCTCCAGCTGGTGACACCACATGCTTTATGATAAACCCTGCCTTTTGCACATGCTTACAGTAAACTCCACCTATTAGCCAACTGTGTGTGGTCTGGTATGGCCGTACAATCCTTTGTGTGTGTTACGATCCCATTGGTCACCTGCACGTGACAAGGCTTGACCTCATGGATTTTGTCTTTAAAAACCAAAGAATGGGGGCCGCTCCAGGTTGTAGTATCAGCTTCCGAGCCTGTGCTGAGGCCCTGGCTGGTCAGTGTAGGAACCTCAATAAAGTTGATTCCTTATAAACATCTTTGTTGCAGTGGAATCTGTCACTCCAGAAGATTAGGTTGGCTTGCCAGCCCTGAGTAGGGGGTCTTCCTACTACATTTAATGAGGGCTTGTCCAGGATAGAGCTCTTAGCCACTCCAACCTGAGGGGGATTGAAGTCCCTGGCTGGTAGGACAGTGTGTGAGCACTTGGCTGTTGGAGAGAAGTTCCGAGAAAAGCCTCAAGGTAAGCGGGGTCGACCTAGGTAGAGAAGGCGCCAGAGTGAGGCCAAAAGTAGGGTGAGGCTGGACGCAGCAGAGTCCCCTATGGCTGAGGAGGTCCAGGGACGCCTCAACCCCTCAATTCTACCTGTCCTAGCAGTCCTAGTTGGACGGGAGATTGCTTAAATATTTGTCAATTATGAAACTGCCACTGACCACCTGCAAGTGGCCCCAGTTAGATCTCAGCCTCAGGCCTTGCTCAGGGGGTCTGAGCATAGGGGAGAACCTGTCAGTCTTAGGGACCACTGCTAAGGACATTTTTTCCTTGCCTGAAGATGACTGGGAATTCTTCTCCACCTTGGAATGCCCCTAGGTCAACTTTTGCAAGAATCTAAAAGAAAAATCCTCCAGAGGTGAGTGGAGGGGGGTGGGGTTAGAGTCCTCTTTTTAGTGAATGGTGGTGAGATGTTGTCCCATTCACTGAGAATTGATTTTGTTTTTGTGGCCACTTGTCTGTCTTGTTTACTTCAGTGTGTTTTCTGTTCTATGTTTTCTGAGGTAGGGAAGTTCTGGGTGAGCATGGCAGGCTCATTCAGCAGACTCTGCATTCAGCTTGCTGAGTGAGAACAGGGCAGAATTCTGGTAGGGATGTACTGGGGACCCGTTAGTCCCCAACTCAGCCTTTGGTTGTTGTCTACTTTTGTTTTAAAATTGGGACCAGTTTTAAGTGTGGATCCTTCGTTTTTGTGTTTATTTGTGTTTTTGTTATTATTTGAAGAAGAATGGCCAATAGACACATGGAGAAATGCTCTAGCCATAAAAGAAATGCAAATCAAAATAACATTGAGATACCACCTCACCCCAGTTAGAATGGCTATAATCAAGAACTCTAATAACAACTGATGCTGGAGGAGATGTGGCCAAAAGGGAACCCTACTGTATTGTTGGTGGGAGTATAAACTTGTTCAATCACTTTGGAAAATTGTATGGAGTTTCCTCAAAAGACTGCACATAGATCTCCCCTATGACCCAGAAATCCCACTTTTGGGCATTTTCCCAAATGAACACAAACAACACCATACTAAATCTACCAGCACTACTGTTTATTACAGCATTATTTACCATGGCTAAGATATGGAACCAACCCAGATGCCCCTCAGTAGATAAATGGATCAAGAAAATGTGATACACACACACACAATACACATATATGTATATATATATATATATATATATATATATATATATATATACATATGTAATGGAATTCTATACCTCCATCAGAAAGAATGGCATTGCCCCATTTTTTAGGAAATGGAAAGACAAAAAAATATAATAAGTGAAGTATGCCAGACCCAAAGAAACATAGGCCTTACGGTTTCCCTAGTTATTTGCAATAACTAGTATATGTCTGGGACACGTAGAAAAGGTCAAAAGCTATATACATATTACCAGTTAAGATGACATTAAGCAAAATGAACCCCAAGATAGGGACATAAGTAATGTTTTTCTTTCTTTCTATTTTTTTCTAATATCTTTATAAGGTACCTTGTGATGTTTTTTGTTGCTTTGTATGTCCATTCCCCACTGTAGAACCCCTGTTTTCACTGTGTTTAATGCTGGTATAATTTCAGAATGGGAAGGGAAAAAACAAAATGTTTAAATAGGAATATAGGTTGACCCATTGCAACAATTAGATGTAGAAGACACTATGTTGAAATATGAACTTTACAATTTCAGCAGGGGGGTTGTGGGGTGAGATGGAGGGGAGTTGGACGAGGAGTCGTGAGTGTAGTTGTTGAAGTAGGAGGGAAAGATGGTAGGGGGAAAAAAGGAGGAGGCAACAATTATTGATAAGAAATGTACTCATTACCTTGCTCATGTAACTGTAACCCCTTTGTACAGTATTTTCACAATAAAACTTATTAAAATAATAAAAAAAGAACGGCTTTTGCAGAACTCTGCCAGGTGTTTCAATAAATCATCATTCCTCAGTTGACTGGGGACTGATGATAAACTGACTCTGGGCTCTTCTCCTTGTGATTCTCTCTTCTATTCATCTTTTCTCTCTTTTCCTCTGCTGAAGTAGCACGTGACATTCTATGTTTCATCTTTTGATTTCTGTCCTTATAAAATGATAAACATTGGATTATGCTACACCCCAATGGGCAGTATAAATCCTGGCTGTAGCTCATAAATTTGTAGTGGAGACAGACACACCAGCCAATTACACTAATGCAATGTGAGGTTTTTGTTTATTCTTGCCAAATTTTGATGTTTCTGTTTATTAAATCTTTTTCAGGTATTTAGTTGATTCTGGTATAGGTCTATTGGATTAGAAAGATATGGACCTTGCAGTTCTGAATGGTACACAGGTAGTCACAGGCCTGTGAGGGTGTTGTTCAATGTGCCTTTACACAGGGAGCTGTGTGCTAACATTCATGGACTAGGAGAGAGTGCACTTCATGTGAGAAGCATCTTGTGGACAGAAGACTCACAGCACAAGAGTGAAAGTCACTCTGGAGAGTCCATGTGCAGGTAAATTATTAGAGAACCATGGAGAAACAAGAAACCACAGCTTAGGGCTGGGAATTTGCTTTCCCAGACCCTATTCTGTGATTAATAAATGAGTCAAAGCAATTCTCACACAAGTAAGTGAAATATTTGCATAAAATTTCCAGCCAGAAGAAAGCCACAAATAACATCAAACCAAATGTGCACAAAAAATGTCCAGACAAATTGCAAGTCAAAAACTTCTTCAGCAGGTTGCAGGGCTCACATCTATAATCCTAGCTACTCAAGGGACTGAGATCTGTGGATCTTAGTTCAAAATCAACACAAGCAGGATAGTTGGTAAGACTCTTATCTCCAATAAACTACTCAGAAAAAAAAGCAGAAGTGGCACTTTGGCTTAAGTGGTAGAGTGCTAATCTTGAACAAAAAGAGCTCGGGAACAGTACCCAGACCCAGAGCTCAAGCCCCATGCCTTACAAAAAACAGAAAAGAAAAAATCCCCACAACTATTCCATTGAATTTCTCATTGAGGTGAGACACTGGAACAATGAAATACTTCGAGATTTAAACAAAGGCATGCACCTTCCAGGAGAAATGGGGATTGAACACCTACTTACCAAATGTGAGACTTGCCAGATACCATTACGAAAAATTGTGTCAAGACTTGTAAATAAATGGGCAAATACAGAATGTAAGCAAGCAGGGGAGCACAGGGGAACATGAAGATCCTGAAGCTTGCACAAAGTGAGGAATTTATACTTGTTTGCTTCCTGTCACTCTGGTGTCAGCAAGTGACAGAGGTCAGTCCATGCTGACAGAGTTGTGACTCCAGGCTTAGATCCTTCTCCAGAAAACTTTTCTTTTTGTGGGGCTTGAACTCTGGGCCTGAACACTGTCCTTCAGCTCTTCAGCTCAAGGCACAAAAACATGCACAAGAGAAGAAAGTTAGGAAGTTAGGAAGTTGGAAAGAGGGAAGGAAAACTCTCAAAAGAAGATCAATCACCTAAACAAAGGAGGAGGCTGCAATGCTTGGTAAAAAATGTATGCATTATCCTGCCCATGTAATTGTAGCCCCTCTGTACAGTATGTTCTCAAATAAAATAAAATTAAATTAAAAAAAAAAAGAAGATCAATCATACAGTACCTTAGAATGCTCATACAAAATAATTGCGGCAGAAGTGGGGAAGATCGCGACGGGGCAGTAGGGAAACGCCACAGCTCTCTCCAACCAAAAAGAGAGTTCAAGTTCCAACGCTTAATCTCCCCAAGAGACCGACAACAACAAAAAGATGAACACTCAGAGAAAAACCAGAGGTGGAGAATAACAAAAAAAGAAAGAGATGAAAAGAAGAATTTCAGAACAGAGAAAAGCAAAGACCCCTCCCCAAACCTTTACTGGCCGCGCGGCAGTGTGCCAAGCCGCCGGCCAGCCTGCCCGGCGGGGGCTGCCGGAGCCCGAGACACACAGGGGGCCACTTTCAGATCACCAGGTACCGGTTTGCAGAACAGCGGATCGCCAGGAACAGAGAGTCTCCGGGAGTCTCCACGAGGATCCCACCCCCACCCCTCACTCTCCACCGGAGCAGAGAGGCTCCATCCCACCAAAGCCGCTCGGCACCAGCAGCGCCACAAAGGGACCTGTCGGCAGACCACCTGCCCGATCGCGATCGCAACGACCTGGCGGGGCCGCCCGGGCCCCAGAGGCACCGCGAAGAAGCTGCCTGAGCATGGACACTTTTGACCCGACAGCTTCGACAGAGGCAGAGACAGAAAAGAATCACACAGAGCCACCACCACCCAACCCAGCCCGCAACCACCCCAACTGAACTCGGATTGCAACAAGAACTCACACAGAAACAACCAGCTCCAGGGTGAGTATCCCACAGGGGAAGTGTATCCCTCAAGGGAGACCAGAGCTGGAGCGAATCCCCAGACCCTGACCTAGACTCCCTACCCCAACACCCAGACCACAGGACCCACTAAAACTGGGAACTATTTGAGAGCTCCACCAGCCCATGGAGCACACTCAGCTGGCCAGGCTAGAGCAAGAGTGCCCTGGAAGGGAGCTTAAATGCCCAAGCCAGGAACAGGGCCCCTGGGTCAAGACTACCAACAGTAGAAGAAATTTGAACTGTGTCCCCCAGGCTGTATAACCTAGGTGGTATACACATCAGCACAGGCCTAACAAGTGCGCTCCAGGCTGCATAACCTAGGTGGTCTACACATCAGCACAGGCCTAATGAGCGTGCTCCAGGCTGGGGCCGGAACCAGGCCCCGGGATCCGGTGCCTGAACAACACGACCAACTCCTACCAACTGAAGTAAAAAGCTGAGCATATGCCTCAACAGAGGGGAGAAAACCAGGAAACAACACTCCCCGGGAAGCACGCCTGTGACAACAAAAGACCTTGAGGCCCAGGACAAGAGAAGCCCAAACCCCACCAAAACTCCACCCATATATCCTAGACTGGGAATTGGGCAACACAGGCTGCCAGCACCTGATAGTAAGCAGGAGGTCAGACTGTTAAGGTGGTTCAGCAATAGAGTGATAGTCTTGGATGTATGAGGCCCTGGATCTGATTCCTCAGCATCACAAAAGCAAAAAGGGTCAGAAGTGGTGCTGTGGCTCAAATGGGAGGGTGCCAGCCTTGAGCTGAAGAGCTGAGGGACAGCACCCAAACCTAGAGTTCAAGCCCACAACCAGCCCAAAACAAACAAACAAAAATGCATCAGGAGCCCATAGCAGACTCCAGTATTTGGGAGAGTGCATCTAGAGCATCTCTTCTTCACAAGAGCACCCGTAGGAGCAAACACAAGCAGTCTAGGCTGCTCAACCCTTCCAAAGGCGGGAACTGCCAGCAATCTACAGCGGAGAGCTGAGAATCCTAAGTAAGTCAGAATAGCAGCTGGAAATAGGCTCCCAACAGAACCCAGATCAGGCACAGACTCTCTCTACCAATACAGAATCAGCAACCAAGCAAAGACAGACACACCAAAACAAAATTGAAGAGCAGGCTCCTGAACCTCCATGCGAAAATCACAGAGAAATATCACAAGGTTTACCACCACCCAGGACAGCAAGCTAACCTCAAAAGCCAGCAGCCACGCAGGGGAGAGCCCCAGTGGGAGCAAAGCATGAATGGAAGACAAAAGCTACATCCAAGGGTTGCTGGAGGCAATGACTCAAGAAATAAAGCGAGAAATTGATCAGAAATTGAAAGAGCACATGGATGAACTAACAAAAGAGATACAGGGTATCAAACAAGAGATGCATGCAAAAATAGAAGCTGCACAAACCTCAGTAAGAAGTGAGATAAACGCCAAATTAGAGGTAATGCATACCTCATTGATAGGTGAGATCAGTACTCTGAGAACCAACATTGAATCCATAAAGGGATCCATTTCCTCCATGCAAACCACAATAGAATGAACAGAGTGAATGAAATGGAAGGTAGAGTGTCAGATACAGAAGACAGAATACACCAAATAGACCAAAGAGTGACAGATATGGCAAAATCACTCAAATTAAACCAAAGGGAAATTCAAGAGCAAGCAGATAATGCTAAAAAATTTAACCTTCGCATAATCAGAGTGGACAAAGGTGAGGAATCCCAGAGCAAGGGAATGCAACACCTATTTAACAAGATAATCAATGAAAATTTTCCCCACCTCAAAAACGACCATCTTAACTACATCACAAAAACTTATCGAACACCCAACAAGCAAGACCCCAGGAGAAACACTTCTAGACACATTATAGTAAAAATGATAGATCTGAATAATAAGGAAACAATCCTGCATGCAGCAAAAATGAAGAAGGAGCTATACTACAACGGGAAAAAAAATTAGAATCACTGCAGATCTCTCCACACAATGAATGCAAGAAAAGCCTGGGAAAGCACCATACGAGCCCTGAGAGCCAATAACTGCCAACCCAGACTAATATACCCGGCAAAGCTAGCATTCACATTCGATGGAGAACTGAAAATTTTAATAGCAAAGAAAAACTAAATGAATACATAAACATTAAGCCAGCATTACAAAGAATTCTAAGAGGGGGGACACAACCTGAAGAAAGCAACCAGGAACTGGGGCCTGCCCCAAACAGGCGTTACTCAAAGTCTAACGGAGCAAGCACAGGAGGAAAGGAAAGAAGAAAAACTTAGGAAAACGGAATGGCAGGGACAACAATGCATCTCTCTATACTTTCTCTTAATATAAATGGGCTGAATTCGCCAATTAAAAGAAAACGAACTGAGGACTGGATCAGAAAACAAGACCCATCCATCTGTTGCCTTCAGGAGACCCACCTCTCAGCCAAACATACAAACTCAGAGTGAAAGTGTGGAAAAGGATCTACCAATCAAATGCCCCCAGTAAGAAAGCAGGTGTAGCTATCCTGATATCTGACAAAATAAACTTTTCATTAAAATCAGTACAGAAAGACAAGGACGGACACTACATATTAATAAAGGGAACAATCCAAGAGGAGGATATAACCATCATCACCTTATATGCCCCAAATATTGGTGCACCCAGATATGTCAAAAAAATGCTCTCAAACTTACAGAATAAAATAGATCCCAATACGATAATACTAGGAGACTTTAACACACCACTCTCACCAAAGGACAGGTCTACCAACCAGAGGATTGGCAAAGAAGCTACCGAATTAAGAGAGGCCATACTCCAAGTGGAATTAACTGACATCTACCGAGTATTTCACCCTAAAACAACACAGTAAACATTCTTTTCAGCAGCTCACGGAACTTTCTCCAAAATAGACCATATCATAGTTCATGCAAGGAACTTAAGCAAATACAAAGGGATCGACATAATCCCCTGTATCCTATCTGACCACAGTGGAATCAAACTAGCTCTCAATAACAAAGCATACCACAGAAATTTCTCTAATACATGGAAATTGAACAGCACACTCCTTAACAATGCCTGGATAACAGAAGAGATCAGAGAAGAAATAAAGTATTTCCTACAACTCAATGAAAATGAAAACACCTCACAAAGAAACTTGTGGGACACAGCAAAAGCAGACCTGAGGGGCAAATTTATTGCCCTCAGTGCCCACATCAAGAGAATGGAGACAGACCAAGTAAATAATCTCATGTTGCAATTAAAACAGCTAGAAAAACAAGAAAAAATGGGACCTAAAGCTACTAGACGAAGCCAGATAACCAAATTAAAAGCAGAGATTAACCAATTAGAAAATCAGAAAACCATAACCAAAATAAACCAAACAAAAAGCTGGTTCTTTCAAAAAATAAACAAAGTTGATGGCCCATTGGCTAGATTAATTTAAAAAAGAAGAGAGGAAACCCATATAAATAGGATTAGGGATGCCACAGGAAACATCACAACACGTACCCAAGATATCCAAACAATTCTAACAGACTACTTTCAAAAGCTATACTCTCTAAAGGAAGAAAATCGGGCGGAAATGGATGCATTTTTAGAGAAATACAAGTTGCCCAAACTGAGCAAAGAAGAAGTTAACCAATTAAATAAGCCAATATCCTATAATGAGATACAGGAAGCTATCAAAAGTCTTCCAACAAAAACAAGCCCAGGACCAGATGGATTCACAGCAGAATTCTATAAGACTTTTAAAGAAGAACTAATACCCATACTCCTCAAGCTCTTCAGAGAAACAGAGAAGGAGGGAGCTATCCCAAACTCATTCTACGAAGCCAATATCACACTCATCCCCAAACCAGGCAAAGACCCAACCAAAAAGGAGAATTACAGGCCAATCTCCTTGATGAACACAGATGCAAAGATCCTTAACAAGATTCTAGCTAACAGAATCCAGAAACACATAAAAAAAATAATTCACTATGACCAGGTAGGCTTCATCCCAGAGACACAGGGATGGTTTAACATACGTAAGTCAAGAAATGTAATCCAACATATCAACAGAGCCAAGGTCAAGAATCACATGATTATCGCTACAGATGCAGAAAAGGCCTTTGACAAAATTCAACATTCATTCATGCTAAAAGCTCTGGAGAAAATAGGAATAGAAGGAACATTTCTAAAAACAATAAAAGCCATTTATGACAGACCAATAGCCAATATTATACTTAATGGGGAAAAGCTACAACCAATTCTCCTAAAATCAGGAACAAGGCAAGGATGTCCACTGTCTCCACTCCTCTTCAATATAGTCCTAGAACCCTTAGCCAGGGCAATAAGGCAAGAAAAAGACATTAAAGGGATCTGCATAGGGAAAGAGGAAGTTAAACTATCACTTTTTGCAGACAACATGATACTATACCTCCACGATCTCAAAAACTCTATCCCCAAACTCTTAGAAACCAGAAATCACTTCGGCAAAATAGCAGGATACAAAATAAACCCACAAAAATCAGTTGCCTTCTTATACACTGATAATGTACAGGAAGAGAGGGAAATAAAGGGAGCAACCCCATTCACAATAACCTCCCAAAAAATAAAATATTTAGGAATTAACCTAACCAAAGATGTAAAAGAACTATTTAATGAGAACTATAAAAAGTTAAAGAAAGAAATTGCAGAAGACACTAGGAAATGGAAAGACCTCCCATGCTCCTGGATAGGCCGACTTAATATAGTAAAGATGGTAATACTTCCAAAACTAATATACAAATTCAATGCAATTCATATTAAAATCCCAATGACGTACATCACTGAAATACAGAAAACAGTCCAAAAATTCATATGGAACAACAAAAGACCTAGAATAGCCAAAACAATTCTAGGGGATAAAGACAATATGGGAGGGCTATCCATGCCGAACTTCAAACTCTACTACAGAGCTATAATAACAAAGACAGCATGGTACTGGCACAAAAACAGACCCGAAGACCAATGGAACAGAATCGAAGATCCAGAAATAAATCCACAGGCCTACAGCCAGCTGATATTCGACAAAGGAGCCAAAGACATACAATGGAAGAAACACAGCCTCTTCAACCGCTGGTGCTGGGAAAACTGGGCAGCCACATGCAGAAATCTAAAAGTGGACCCCAACCTATCACCATGCACCAACATCAACGCAAAATGTATTAAAGACGTTAACATTAAACCTGAATCTCTGAAAGTACTGCAGGACAGAGTAGGAGAGACACTTGAACTAATAGGCACAGGAAGGAACTTCCTGAACAGAGTCGCAGGGTCACAACAAGTTGGAGAGAGACTCGACAAATGGGACTACCTTAAAATAAAAAGCTTCTGCACAGATAAAGCTGTCGCAACCAAGCTAGAAAGACAACCAACTAATTGGGAAAAAATATTTACCAGCAATATATCAGACAAGGGGTTAACATCCTGTATATACAGGGAACTCAAGAAATGAATCCCTCCCAAACCCAACAAACCAATTACTAAATGGGCAAGGGAACTAAAGAGGGACTTCTCAATTGAAGAAATAAAAATGGCAAAGAAACACATGAGGAAATGTTCATCATCCTGGTGGTGAAGGAAATGCAAATAAAGACAACCCTGAGATACCACCTTACCCCAGTCAGAATGTCCCACATCCACAAATCAGCCAACGACAAATGCTGGAGGGGATGTGGAGAACGAGGAACGCTATTGCACTGCTGGTGGGAATGTACACTTATACAACCACTTTGGAAAGCAGTCTGGAGGGTCCTTAGAAAGCTAAAGATTGACCTCCCTTATGACCCAGTCATACCACTTCTAGGCATCTACCCTGAACAACAGGAACCAATATACAAGGACACGTGCACCTCCATGTTTATTGCAGCATTGTTCGCAATAGCTAGGATATGGAAACAACCTAGATGCCCCATCACAGATGAATGGATCCAAAAATTGTGGTATCTATACACAATGGAATAATATGCAGCCATTAGAAATGACAAAATAATGGCATTTGCAGGGAAATGGATGGAGCTAGAAGGAATCATGTTGAGTGAGGTAAGCCAAAAATGAAGAGACAAACAGTACATGGTCTCCCTGATAAGTGGATGCTAAATCCAAAATGTTAGGTGATATGACAAAACTAACAGGACTTAAGAAACAAAGAACTCCCACTCATCTGGTTGAACCACTACCAAATATCCCCATGCTGCTGATCACATATATGGTATATAACATGTGAGCACCGTTATATATTACAGACTGTGATAGACAATTTGCTCCAGGAAAGTTAGAATGAACTTGTGACTTTAAATGAGCATCATTATTCCACAATACTGTGAATTTCCGGAAATTATGTAATCACTTAATCACAATCAAAAAAAAAAAAAAAAGAACCTCGGGGAAGGGAGGGAGGGAGGGGATAGTAGGGGGAAAACAATGGAGGGGGTAACAATGTTCAAGAGGAAGTGTACTAATTACCTCACTCATGTAACTGTAACCCTCTGTATAGTATCTTTACAATAAAAAAAATAAAAAAAAAGAAAAAAAATAATTGCAAAAATAGCAGGATACATCACCAAGAGCCGTAAAAAAGTCCTCTCAGTTAATAATTTATTATTCTGTAATTGCACAGATTGTGTTTTCAAATAATCCGCTTTTCAAATATAATGCAGCCACAGAGGGCCATGACTTCATTTTTTAAAGACTAAAACGTCTCATTCCTGTATAATGTCCCATTCATAAATGAGTGGAATCAAAGTCTCTAATGCCCCTGACGATGAGGCCCTCCCTTGCCAACAACTGGGAAAAATAAATACTACAAAATTCAGTAGGAAGCCACCTTGTTTGGCCAGCTTCACTCTTCCTAGCTCTAAATTTCCCAGGATTTTCCATTTCATGAATCTCGTATTTTCTCCCATAAGCCCAGCCAAGATGGTTACACCTTCTCAATTCTCTTTGCTCACATCCTTATAAAAACAAGTCATTTAAGGATACAGGTGGACCCGTTGCAACAATGAGAAGTACAAGTTTTCATGTTGAAAACGAACTTTATAATTTTGGTGGGAGGGAGGATTGGGTGGGGGGCAGAGGGAGACTGGGAAGGGATGTGAAGGGTAAACAAAGGAGGAGGCTGCCAGGCTTGATAAGAAATGTACTCATTATCTTGCCCATGTAATTGTAACTCCTCTGTACAGTGTGTTCACAATAAAAAAAAAAAAAGATTTTTAGCATACGTTTCCCTGAAGTATCTACATCATAGGAAATCTATGTGTGTGTTTGTGTGTGTGTGTGTGTGTGTGTGAGAGAGAGAGAGAGAGAGAGAGAGAGAGAGAGAGAGAGAGAGAGAGAGAGAGAGAGAGAGAGAGAGAGAGAGAGAGAGAGAGAGAGAGAGAGAGAGAGAGAGAGAGAGAGAGAGAGAGAGAGAGAGCACCATTCCAGCATTAAAAATCAGTCATAGATCCTGGGTGCCAAAGGCTCATACCTGTACTCCTAGCTAATCAGGAGGCTGAGATGTGAGGGCCACAGTAAGAAGCCAGCCCAGGCAAGCAAGTCCATGAGGCTCTCCAATAAACTACTCAGAGAAGGCCAGAAGTGGCACTATGGATTAGGTGGTAGAATGCTAGCCTTGAACACAAAGAAACTCAGGGACAGTGCCCAGGCCCTGAGTTCAAACCCCACAACTTGCAAAATATGTCATACAAAAGTCAAACAAATTCAGTAGTCATACAAATTCACTGAACACTATGTTGAAAATGAACTATACAATTTGTTGGTGAGATGGGAGAGAAAAACAGAGAAAGTAAGGGAAGGGGAGATATTGTCCAAAAAATGTATCCATTATCTGACTTATACATCTGTAACTTTTCTGTACATCACCATTATAATGATAATTTTAAAAAGGCATAGACCTAAAGATATAGAACTTATGTCTCAGTTAAATAGAATCAATAACTTCTGGCATCAATGAGAACATATAAAATCCATATTACAGTTTCACAAACTGTTTTTTTAATGGGGGAGAGCCAGACTCCTTGTAGAAATGACTAGGTCTAGGGCTGGGACAACACACACACACACACACACACACACACACACACACACGATCTTAGCAAAATAATAGAAAACTCCAGGAAGTCAGTGGGACACAGGACCCAATATGCAGACTTGCTACTGACCAATAGACAGAATTTTCTAGTGATAAATAAAAAAGACAGCAATGTCAGGTTATAACCCACAGCATATCCAATACATAGGTAAAAATACAGAGAAATAAGTAATGGAATAGGTAAGTAATGAGGGAGAAAAACATATCTACATATAGAAGAGTCCCTCCTAGCTCTGCACCTTGAGTAGTGGGATTACAGTTATGCCCCACCACGCCAACTCCCTGGGTTCATGATACAATGGATTCTGAAAATAAGTATTGCTGTGACTTTTTTACCCAACACACAAACTCAATCAAATTGTAACAAGAATATTTGATAAATTCTAATTGAGGGCAGTGCTATAAAACCCATGACAAATATGCCTCTGAACTGTCAAAGTTACCAAAAGCAAGGAAAGTCTAGGAGACTGTCAAATAAAGAAAGCACGATGCTGAACATAATGTAGTCACCTAGATGGGTGCTGGAGTGGAAAAGAATCAAAGAAAATGTGAAGAATGGAACTTAGTTAATTAATAAAATAGGTTTTCAGCATTCTGGTTCTTCAGCCAAAGACACAGAAGCATTTTCTAACTAAAAACATTTCAAGATACTGTGATATAAATGACCAAGATGGCATGTGTGTGTGTTTTGTACTAACATCGTTAGGTGAGACAGCCCAAGAGTGCACTGTTAACTTGGAGGGAGATTCAGACACTCACCCTCTTCCAGAAAGCTTCAAAAATTATTTCTCAAGTGATTTGCCTTTGCACTTCTGTGCTTTATTACCTTTTAGTGCAAAGTACCTTTCAAAGTTTGAACATTACATTTCTTAAGAGTTTCTGCACATTGAGATATTTATTTCACCCAAAGTGAGCAAGCTAATTACTCCCTGTTCCAGCAATGCTATGGCTAGTGCAGAAACATTAATGCAGGCAACAATGTGCAGGAGACAGCAGGAAAGATTAACTGACAATCTTCAGTTGGAACAACAAACATGTTTGCATATACATCTATAAATATGCATATATAATGACATGTATGTGAAAACACAGGAATATATAACCAAACCACAATCATGGTGATGCATTCACTCACATGGTATGTATGTGAGCATAATAATAATTTATACACACAAACGCATATAAATACTGACACACAACCATGTATGAACCATGAATGAGCCACACATATACAAATTCATACTCACACACAATGTATACATAGTCCTATGGGTCATGTGTGCATCACTTGTGTCATGTAGGTCTGAAACAGACAAGCCTTGAGGATACTTTGTCAATGTACTAAGCTTGAGTTACTGTATGATTTCACTCACATATGGTAACTAGCATTGAAAAATTCTTAGAAAGTGAAATGGTAACTGTCAAGGGCTGGGGAAAGGGCAGGAGGTATCATTATTTAGTGAATTTTGATTTTCTGTTTAGGGGTAGAGGAGAAGATGGGAAGGGAGGAGAGAGGGAGAAGAAGAAAAAGAAGGGAACAGTAAAGAAAGGGAGCGGAAGGAAGAGAAAGAAAAGGTCAGGGCAGCACAGGGCAGGGGAGGGAAGGGAAGCAGAAAGCCAACATCTGGGAAGTCCACTGGCGCGGATCCCTAGCCTTTCTTCATGGAACATACCAAGTTCCAGACTCCAGAGGAAAGTAAGCTTCCTCATGGCCACATTCTTTGGACATTCAATTAAAAACATGGTGAGCTATGCTACAAGCAAATGACTACTAGGAAGACATAGTTCCCTGGAGAATTGGACAAAGCTCTCCCAAGATCCAGGATCCCAGATTATAGCCAATGCTGAGGCTGCAGTAGGCCTGCTTTGTTAGCTCTTCCTTGCTGGCAGCAGCCTTGCTAAAAGGCTCCACTATTTCTCTGAAGCTCACTTCATACCAGAGAGAGGTGTGATCTATAGATTTGGTCGGCAGAAGGGTAATGCTTGATGCATCCTGTAGAGGTGGGACCTCGATGGACTGTTAACCATCAGTTCACCTGCACACACCTTGCCAATCACAGGTGGCATAAGTACAAAAATATCTACAAGCAAAGGTAATGTTGAAGGGGATAATGCTGTATAACCTGATGAGTATCCCTGCTAGTAATTAATCAGAAATTTATGTTGTAATTAAGGCCCAAACTGACTTGAATAAGCAATCATTACATTATTACATGAAAAATCATTACATTAGACACAATGAAAAACCGCTTCCAGATCATTTGCCTAATTGAGAAATGATTTGCTCTGTGTGTCTATTCCCTATGGATGGCCAATTATCATCCAGTGTGGTGGCTGGTTACACTGAACACAATCCAGGAGTGCCAGGTTTGTGTCTCTGGTGCCGCCTTCATTCCACCTGCCTCATTCAGTCCAGCAGAGGCCTGTAGTGTTCACTGGGTTCCAAGGCAGGCAACATGGAGGGAAATGGTTTCCATTTTGCATAGACCAGGCCTTTCCACTCAGTGAGCAGACAGATGGAAAAGGCCTGCCACTGATTAGGCAGAGAGGAATGGCTATCCCCTAGAGGAAAGAGCATGGTTCTCTTTAGAGATAACAAATAATAAAGAAGGCCAGAAAGAATATGCCTGGGATTAGGAGTAGACAAGAAGGAGCTTTAGGCAGAGTAGCGTGGGTCCCTACAGATCTGAGCCACTCAATTATAATAGGGGCAGAAGAGCAGAGAGAAGTTGGGGCAGGCCTCTTGCCCGCGGTGGAGCACACACTGGGAGAAGATCCCCCAAAACCCAAGGACAGAAGGACACTAGACAGTTTAGGAGGTATCCCTTGCCCTATGGGGTCCCACTGGAACCAACCTCAGCTACCCATGTTCGTCTTAACCTCACCTTTAGCTTGCTCCTTTTGCTCCTTCTGTCTGCTTGGAGGCTCTAGCAGAGCTCTTCAGGGATGTGTCTAACACAACGTGGGCAGCTATTGCTCCTCCCATGCCCCTCCCTGCCTGATCCCATCCATCTTTTCTCCAGCTCCTCCAGGTAACCTATCAGGATCAGGGAGGACAGCAACAAATCCATTTCATTGTTACATGCATGATGCACCACGTGAACTGAGGCAATAGATTTGTATTTTACCCTAGTTAAGTAAATCAAGTGATTTTCAGCTTTTCAATTCCAGACAACTTGAGTAGGTATGTGAGGTTAGGAGATTGTGGGAGAAGCCAGCCTGTAAAGACACAGAATCCACCAAAGCCAGCACCAGGAAATTTTGTACACAAACTTGCAAGAACCTGTGCTAATGTCCAATAAAAATGGCAAAGGAGGGCTTGACCTTTACACAGCATGGTTTCCTGGCAGACAGTTGGCACTGTGCTTCCAAAAGTTCTACATATATATGTATAAAGCGTATATAAAGTATATAAATAAATCTGTATAAAATGTGTATATATTATATATATGTAAAATATATAGTACATCTGAAACATTTTAATATATATTTTATAATATATAACTAGTATAATAAAATATATGTTATATAATATATAAATATATTTTCTACTATTTATTTTTCTAAATTTTTTATTGTAAAAATGCACAGAAGGGTTACAGTTACATGAGTAGGGTACAGAAGGGTTACAGTTACATGAGTAGGGTAATGAGCACTTTTCATAGTAAGCATTGTTACCTCCTCCTTTATTTTCCCCCTACTATTACTTCCCTCCCCGCCTTCCCAACTCATCCAGCCCCCCCACCCTGATCTTGTAATGTTCATTTTCAGTATAGTGTCCTATACATCTCATTGTCACAATGGGTCAGCCTACATCCCCATTTTAAGCGGTTCTGCAATATCCCTTCCCCTCCCCAAATTACAAAAATGTTTATACAAGGTGCAGAACACCAGCATAAAATCCAGTGGAAACAGGGTTTATACCATCGGGGAAGGACGTACAATAGAAACAAAAGAATCACATAGTGCATTGTAAGTACATTAATAACACTTGCAAGAAAGGAAAACAAACCTCTTGACCCTGTCTTAGGGTTCATTTTGCTTAACATTATCTCATGTGGTCTTATGTATATAGCCTTTGATTTTCTCTGCTTGTCCTAGATATGTACTAGTCACTGCAAATAAGGGAAACCTTGGGATGTATATTTCTTTGGGCCTAGCTTACTTCAGTTAATACAATTTTTTTCAAGTCTTTCCATTTCCTAATGAAAGAGGCAATGTTATTCTTTCTGGCTGAGACATAGAATAACATTTTATATAATTATATCTATATATATGTATGTATGTATCTATCTATATCTATCTATGTATGTATCTATCTATCAGATAGATAGATACATACATAGATAGATATAGATCTATCTATATAGATAGATAGATACATACATAGATAGATATAGATAGATAGATCTATATCTATATATAGATAGATATATAGATAGAGATATATCACATTTTTATTGTGAAAATGCCATACAGAGGTGTTACAATTACTTGGGCAAGATAATGAGCACATTTCTTATCAAGCATTGTTGCCTCCTCCTTTGTTTACCCTTCCCATCCCTTCCCATACCCCACCAAACCCCATACCAGATCCTGCCCCCACCCCCGACCAAAATTTTAAAATTCGTTTTTCGACATAATGACTTGTACATCTCATTGTTGCAATGGGTCTACCTGTATCCCTAGTTAAACGATTTATTTTTCCCCTTACCCTCTACAAATTAAACCAACATCAAATACAGTGAAAGCAGGGGTTATACCGTGAGGGAGGTACATACAAAGCAACAAAGAAATCATCTTATAAATATGTTAGAAACAATCACATTAAAAAAACTTTTGAATACTTATTTTGGGGTTCATTTCCCTAATATCAACTTGTCTGACCTTTTCTTATTGACACAGACATATACTAGATATTGCAAATAAGGGAAACAATGGGACCTATGTTTCTTTGGGCCTGGCTTACTTCACTTAATATAATTTTTCCCAAGTCTTTCTATTTCCTAACAAATGGGACAATATCATTCTTTTTTTCTTGATCAATTCATCTACTGAAGGGCATCTGTGTTGGTTCCATATCTATGGTGATTAATGCTGCAATAAACATGGCTGTGCTGGTAGCTTTGGTATGACCTTGTCTTTGATCGTTTGGGTTAATGCCCAAAAGTGGGATTACTGGGTCATAAGGGAGCTGTATGTGGAGTCTTTTGAGGAACCTCCATACTACTTTCCAGAGTGGTTGAACAAGTTTACTCTCCCACCATCAATGCAGTAGGGTTCCCTGTTATTACAAGATTTCTTGATTATAGTCATTCTAGCTGGGGTGGATGGAATCTTAGCGTTGTCTTGATTGGCATTTCTTTAATGGCTAGAAAGGTTGAGTATTTCTTGATGTCTATTGGCCATTCGTATTTCCTCTTCAGAGAAGTCTCTCTTTATGTCTGTAGCCCATTTGTTAATCAGACAGTTGTTTCTTTGAGGATTTGTTGTTGGGGGATTTAGTTTTTTGAGTTCTATGTATATTTCATATATGAGACCCTTGTCCTTTGTATAGCTAGTGAAAATATTCTCCCAGTCCTTGGGCTTTCTGTTGATCTTGCTAGCTATGTCCTTTGCCTTGCAGAAGCTCTGCAGTTTCATACTATCCCATTTGTCCAAACTTTTTTTGATTTGTTGTGCTTCTGGATCTTTATTAAGAAAATTCTGGCCTGTGCCAAGGAACCCTACAGTTTCTCCTATTCCTTCCAGTAATGTTTTCAGGGAGTCTGCTTTTATTTTGAGATATTTGATCCATTTTGGAGTTGATTCTGGTGCGGGTGATATATATGGATCTAGTTTTAGTTTTCTATAAGTGTTTAACCAATTTTGCAAGCACCATTTACTGAGAAGGTTATCTTTTTTCCAATATAGTTCTTTAGCTCAATTACTGAAAATTAGGTGGCTATAGGTCTGTGGGATCATTTCTGGGTCTTCAGTCCTATTCCATTGGTCCTCAGGTCGGTTCTTGTGCCAGTACAAGCTGTTTGGATTTCTATGGTAGAGTAGAATTTGAGTAGAGTAGAGTTTGAGTAGAGGAGAGTTTTCTATGGTAGTTGAGTTTGAATTTTGGTATTGATCTGCCTCCAGCACTGCTCTTTCTACTCAGGATTTTTTTTTTTTTTTGCTATTCGGGGTCTTTTATTCTTTTTTTATATTTTTATTTTTTTATTGTGAAAATAGTGTACAGAGGGATTACCATTACATGGGCAAGATAGTGAGTACATTTCTTATCAAGCGTTGTAGCCTCCTCCTTTCTTTACCATTCCTATCCCTTCCCAGCCTCCCCCGCTCCCCCACCCAAACCTCCCCCCCCCACCAAAGTTGTAAAGTTCGTTTTCGACATGAGAATGTGTACTTCTCATTGTTGCAACGGGTCCACCTGTATCCTTATTTAAATGACTTGTTTTTCCCCTTCCCCTCCACAAATTATACTGACATCGGGGTCTTTTATTGTTCCATATGAATTTTTGGATTGCCTGTTCTATTTCATTGGAGAATGAGGTTGGAATATTCATAGGTATCTCATTTAATTTATACTTAGCCTTTGACAGTATTGTCATTTTCACGATGTTAATCCTCCCAATCCAGGAGCATGGGAGGTTTTTCCCTTTGCTTAGTTCTGCTTTAATTTCCTTTCTCAGGTTTTAAAGATTTTGTCATAGAGTTCCTGTGAAGGTGACTCTTTTGTTAAGTTCACTCCTAGTATTTTATTTTTTGTGGAACTATTACAAAAGGGGGTGCTTTCCTAATTTCAGCCGTGCTCTTCTCTTACTGCTGTAGCTAGGCATTCTAATACTAGTTTAAAGAGGAGTGGGGAGAGTGGACACCCTTGTCTCATTCCTGAATTTAGAGGAAATGGCTTTAACTTTTCACCATTAAGTATAATGCTGGCTGCAGGTTTGTCAGATATAGCCTTTATTATATTGATGAATGTTCCATGGATTCCTAGTTTTCCAAAGCCTTCATCATAAAGGGGTGTTGGATCTTGTCAAATGTTTCTTTTTTTGCATCTATTGAGATAACTATGTTGTTCTCATCCTTGCTCTTGTTAATGTGATGAATTATATTGTTGTGCATATATTGAACCAGCTTTGCATCCCTGAAATGAATCCTGTTTGATCATGGTGTATGATTCTTTTCATGACTTGTTGAAGTCGATTGGCCAACATTTTGTTGAGAAGTTTTCTGTCAATAATCATCAAAAAATAGGTCTATAGTTCTCTTTTTTGATGAGTCTCTGCCTGGTTTGGGGATGAGGGTTATGCTGGTTTCATAAAAAGAGTGTGATAGTGAATTTTTGCTCTGCATTTCATTAAAGAGATGGAGAAGTATTGGTGTCAGTTTTGCTTTGAAGGCCTTGTAGAATTGAGCTGTAAAACCATCCAGTCCTGGACTTTTCTTGTGTGAGAGGTCTCTTATTGCTGCTCTATTTCGATGCTTCATATGGGTCTGTTGTTTTAAATCATCTTGGTTAAGTTTGGGCATGTCAATATTTGCTAGAAACTAGTCCGTATCTTTTAGATTCTCAAACTTATTAGTATAAAGGTTTGAGAAGTATCCTTTTATATATTATGAATCTTGGTTGTTTCTGTAGTTATATTTCCATTGTACTCTCTTGAGTTTGTTTATGTGGGTGTGTTCTCTTTTTTCCATTCCGTAGGATTTGTTAAGGGTCTGTCAATTTTATTTTTTGAAGAGCCATCTCTTTGTTTTGTTAATTCTTTCTATAGTTTTTTTTTTTTTTTGGACTCTAATTTATTTAGTTCGGATTTAATTTTATTTGCTTCCATCTACTGGATTGGGGTTTGGCTTGTTGTTCTTTTTTCAAAAAGCTTTAGTTGCCTCATTAAATTGTTGGTTTCAGATCTTTCCAATTTGATAATGTGCAAACTCAGAGCTATAAACTTGCCTGTGAGTACTGCCTTTTCTGTGTCCTAGAGGAGCTGGTAATTTGTGTGAACATTTTTGTTGAATATCATGAACATTTGATTTTCCTTTCTAATATCTTCCATGACCCACTGGTGGTTCAAAATTGTGTTGTTCAGCCTCTATGTGTTACAGTATTTACTTTGGTGGCTTTTGGTATTGAATTATAATTTTTTTCCCTTCTGGTCTGAGAGAATGCAGGGTATAATTTCAATGTTTCTGAATTTGGACAGATTTTCTTTGTGGCCTAGAATATGGTCTAATTTGGAGAATGTTCCATGTGCTACTGAGAAGAAGGTGTAATCTGATGGGGCTGGGTCAAATATTCGGTAGATGTTAGTTAAGACTAGTTGATCTATGCAAATTTTAAGATCCGAAGTTTCTCTGGTGACTTTTTGCTGGGTGGATCTATTTAGTGGGGATAGTAGTGTATTAAAGTCTCCCACAATTAATGTCTTTGGATTTGAGAGAAAGTAGCATTTCTTGTATAAATTCTGGTGCTCCATTATTTGGTGAGTAGATGTTTTAAATCATAATATCTACCTGAAGGAGAGTTCCCTTAATTAGAATGCAGTGACCTTCTTTGTCAGTTCTCATTGATTTTAATTTAAAGTCTATTTTATCTGACATTAATATAGTAACTCCCATCTCTTTATGGGGGCCATTTGCTTGATATATTTTATTCCAGCCTTTCACTTTCAGAATGTTTATTTTTGTGGGTAAGTTGTGTCTTTTGAAGAAAGCAGATAGAAGGATCTTGCTTTTTGATCCAACTGGACAATCTATGATGCTTAACTGGAGAGTTAAAACCATTAAAATTGTGAGTTAGGACTGAGAGGTGTTTATCTGTCCCTGCCTTCTTATAAATTTTTTGGGGGAGAAGCTGTGTCTTGGCTGTTCTTGTTGTGATTACGTACGTGTTTTGTACTATTTATAATGTGTGTATATCATACATAATGTATGTAATACATACTATATCTATAAACATATATAAGAAATATATATATATATATATATATATGAGGAATTTTGCTGAGTGGCTTCATTCAAATGGAAAAACCGTTAGTGCATTTCATGTGTGCAGCAGCTTGATGAGAGCTGATTTCATTTTACAAATCATTGAGAAGCCAAGGAACCTCCTCTATGCACACAGAATAATAAACAGTAGGGCCAGTTTTCAAGCCCAGAGGCTGGATCCTCAACTATTATACCATCTTGTCAACCAATGCCAATCTAAGCAAAGGAGTGGAAAGAAGGGTGCAGCTGTAAGGGATGCAGCTGGTGCTTAATGCAGGTATAAATCAAGGTGTAGACTAAATATGATGCCCTTTTCCACTGTGTTTCTCCTCCCACCAACTCCTACTTCTCAGGAATTAGGTAGTGATTCTTGCATTCAAACCTGCTCTGGAACTGGAGCAAGTGTCAGGCTTGACCACATGCCCAGGAAAAGAATAAAGACTGGACTTTTTTCCCACACCGCCATCCCCACCCCCTTGCCCTCTGGCTATTCCCTTTCATACAGGTAATTTCTGTATGAAAGGTAATTCCTGTATGGATAATTCTCAGCAGCAACGCTAGAGGACAGTCAAGTTCCTTCTGGCAAACCACCAATGGGCATGTATAGCTTTGAAGCCTCTGCCTCGCAAAGAGGTTATGTTTTAGCTTCATGACAAAAATCAGCATGTTAACATTTTGAAGTGTTTGACATTGAGGAAGCACTTACTCCTGTTTAACCCGACGCTTCCCAAAATTATTTGAACACAACACACTCATTTTGTGATTCTTCCTGAATTGGACAGGATTATTCAGGACAGCCTAAGTGGAATGCCTGAGGAACCCATACTTCCTGCTTCCTGGTGGCCATCCAATGGAATTCCTGGAATTCTGAAGCAGAGAAGCCTCCATTGTGTAATGGACAAACCCTACAGACCTAGCCCACCTCAAGAAAGCAGGTGATCTCCTTTGGTTGACCCTATATCTAGTAACTGGCTCCAAGATGGGCCTCCCCTCCTTCCACCCCACTCTTCCTTTCTTTTTTTATATTTTAAAAGTGCCAAAATACACAGATTATCAATTCAGAACCCACCCATATCCTCCCATATCTAAAGAAGTTAAAATGCTCCATATTATATAAATGCTTCACAAGTAGTATTTTTATTGTTTAGGAAACCCTGAGAAAAAGAAATGCATGTACAGTTTCCTGACAGATCAAATCACTCTCTTAAATAATTGTGATCCAAAGTGAGTTGAATTCATGGATATAGAACTTGTACATGAAGTAGCTAAATGTTTTATCAGAATATTAAAGTCAGATTTATTTTCTATGTATTTGAAACTTATAATGGGACTGTAAGCTGAGTACATCTGACAAATTATACACACCAGGAAAATAAACAGTCTCACAAGAACTACATGACACTGCAAGAGCTGACACCTGAGATTTGCAGAATCAAAGTCTGCAACTTAAATGGCAAGAAATCTTAAAGTTAATTAATTTTCAAAGGTGAGTCTTAAGGTGAGTTTTAGAAGAGAGATTGGAAATGCTTAGCTATGTCCGAGTTCAATATTGAAAGAAGCAAATTCAAAGAGGCACCACCTCTTTCTCATGAGTCATTCAAAAGAAAAGACATATTCAGTTTACAAAATGCAAAAAAAATCTATTAAAATGATATAGAATTGTTTGTAATGTCCAGCACACTTGACGATATAAAGAAAATTATTTTAATTCTATAAAGACAGGAGTTCTTATATTAAGCCTAGTGATAAACTCCTGAACTATTAAAGGACTATGATAACTAAATCCAGAGACATTTAAAATGGGCATAATCATATTGCTATTGCTTTCATCAAGAGGAAAGTAAGTCATCTTGAAAACATACATGTGAATTTCTGAAAATTATTTTCCTTTCACATTTTTACACACTGCCAAACTTTCCATAATCTGTGTGTGTGTGTGTGTGTGTGTGTGTGTGTGTGTGTGTGTGTGTGTGTACAGAGACTCGAATGCAAAAACACAAGGCCTAAGGTTATCTATTGACTTTTTCCCTCAAGATTGGCACTCTACCCACTTGAGCCACATCTCCACTTCTGGCTTTTTGCTGGTTAACTGTAGAAAAGATTCTCAGATTTTCCTTTCCAGGCTGACTGAATCTAAATCCTCTGACCATAGCCTCCTTCATAGTTAAGATTAAAGACATGAGCCACTCGTGCCTTGCCATAATCTTTTTATACACAGACACTGAGACATTTGAAATTGTTGAGTAAGAAACTTTACCACAAGGCACTACTTTTCTTGTAACTTTTAAAACTGCAAATGTATCTTGCTGGATTGATTTTTGTTTGAACCTGACATTTTTTACACATTTCACATTGCTTTTGTCAGGGTGAAATAGGAAATAGGCTTGATTAGATACATAAAAAAGTCTTAAAAATCTTATGATCTTTCCTGCCCACCCTGGCTTTGAACCATGATCCTCAGTTCTCAGCCTTCTGAGTAGCTAGGATTACAGGCATGAGCCACTAGCACCCAGCTGAAAATTACTGCTTTAAAAAATGGCAAAACTATTCTTGACAAATATAATGAACAAATGTGGCCCCATTGGGAAGAAGCCCCTTTGCCTCCAACCATTGTCCCATTCGTTGTAAGTGGATCCAACTACAGTATTGAAACCCACCTATGTAGACTAGACTGAAGTGCACAATAATTGCTGTTACTCTAATCAACCATTTTGGGATGCCACAGTCACTGTGCTCTGCCCAGTGCCTTTCCGATCCCTTCACTCTATATCCTGGGTTTAGGCCCCAGGTCCATTCTTCTCAAAAAGTCATGGGCTCTTGTTAAATTAGTCATTACAAGGGATTTCATGCTTTGCTGGCTTTATACTTCATGCCTGGAAAATACACCAATGGTGTATTTGTGGGTGGTCACATGAATCAAAATTGGTACTGTTTCTGTGAGAGGTAATAGCAAAATCAACAGTTACCAGAACTTTTCTGCACCCCTCTTCCGGTACCTGATGGAGAACCAAGGCTTCCTCTAACCATCTGGTACTCTTTGGTCTTCAAGATGCTTAAGCAGCCCTCCAGTGCTCCTCCTCTGCTTTCCCAATAGATGTAACAACCATTCTTAGGACTGGAAATGTCTAATGATGAGTATGCCACCAGCTACCCCAAGTGGTATATCCCAAAGCTAAAGGTTTTAAGTCTTGATGTAACTTATTTTCATGTATGGAAACAGAACAATGAAAACTGCTGAATTTTTTGGAAGACAAGCGAATTGATTCTCATGGAATGAGAGTTATATGAGAGAGAGAGAGAGAGAGAGAGAGAGAGAGAGAGAGAGAGAGAGAGAGAGAGAGAGAGAGAGAGAGAGAGAGAGAGAGAGAGAGAGAGAGAGAGAGAGAGAGAGCTCGGCTAGATGAGGAAGCAAAGGCAAGAAAGGGCAAGGCTCTGATTTCAAAAACTGGTATTTGTGGGGGTGCAAAGAGCTATTTTTGGAGCTGCAAGAATTGTATGCATTGGGTATCATTTCAAATCCAATTCATAATTTAAAAGTTATATTTTATCCAGTATTATGAGCTGTTTTACCTTGTGGGATCAACTTGCAACAAGAAAGTGTGATCTCTCATCTTCTATTTATTTGACTGTCTGCCTAGATGTCATCTACATATTTTGCAACCACTTAAACTAAGAACATGAACTCATGTTCTTTAGGATTTGTTTGCTTGCTCACAGCTGACACTCTTCCAACTGAATCAGGCCTCCATTCTGTACTATGATTAGTTAACTACAGATGGAGTTTTGTGGACTTGTTTTTAGGAGTTTCTTCAAACCATGATTCTCCAGTTCTCATCCTTCTGAGGTAAGATTATAGGAATGGGACAATGGTGGAAAGCAAAGGGGCTTCTTTCTGATGAGGCCACAGTTGTTTACTTGTCAATAATATTTGCTATGCTTAAAAACCCCAGTAATTTCCAGCTGGATGCCAGTGGCTCATGCCTGTAATCCTAGCTACTCAGAAGGCTGAGAACTGAGGATCACGGTTCAAAGCCAGTCTGTGCAGGAAAGTCCGTGAGACTCTTATCTCCATTAAACCACCAGAAAACAGGTGCTGTGGCTCAAGGGACAGAATGCTAATTTTGAGCTGAAGAACTGAGGGACAATGTCAACCTAGAGTTCAAGCCCTATGACAAACAAACATTAATTTTCAAATGCAAGATTATAGTGATGGAGAACTAGTCTTGAAAAGAAAATTCAGGACAGCACCTTGGACCTCAGTTCAAACCTCAGGACATACAAACAGGGACACACAGGCATAACTTAAAAGTCATAAACACTATGCAACCCATCTCAGGACACAAGGCTCTTTTACATAGCTGCTCACTGTTCCTCTCATATACAAGCATCCAAAGAAATTATTTTCTTTTATTCTACAGTCTTGGCGGTTTCTTTGAATAATCAATTCAAGGTTGGAAACCATACAACATAGAAGATAAACAGATGGATACACACCTGTAATACTTTCATTCAGGTGTTGGTAGGAAGCTTGGAGGTATGACTCAACTGTGGCTGGCACAGCAAGACCTATGGCAGAACAACACTGAAACATCAAAAATGAATGACTGAATGAATGAATACATTTATTGTCATAGTCTGAAACCTTATGGCCCTCACAATTGTCCTGATCATGATAAGCATCAAAGAAAGTGTTTTTGTTATGGCACACAATGAAACTAGTATACTGATAGCAAAGAGCCTAGCATGGCTGACCTGAGACTGAGCAATCTGAAATAAGCCAGTACTCTTACCCCTGCAGGAACATTCTGGTGACAAACCAAACCAGTCATTGTTCAAAGTAGCTTGGCCTATAGCTTCTGTAAGCACACTTACCTTGCTGGGCCATTTCCTTCACAGCCTGCAATTGCTGAGAAACTGTCACAAATCTCTAATTTTCTTAGGTTGTTCACTTCCCTGAACATGCCCTTTGCAGAATTACTTCTTCCTAGAAATTTATTCCATACCACTATCTCTCTCCCCATCTAAATTTGCTTACAAATACCATGTACAAGTCTACATTGGGTGATTAGACTCTAGAGGGGGATGCCTCTGTGTAAGAATATTTTACCTTCAATAGCTATATACACAACAACACATCCACATGTGTCTTTCCTCATGGCTATTTCTACTTCCTGTGCAAACCACATGTTTGGGACCAGCCTAGGCAGAAATGTTTGCAAGACCTCAGCTGAGAAATGAGCACATTTGGAGGAATTACTCTAGTGGAGGAACACTAGGAGCACAAGGCCCTGAGTTCTGTCTCCAATATCACACACACAAAAAGGCAGAGGTTTGTTTGTTTGTTTTTTTTAGAAAATCGAGGAAATACAGGCTTAAATGACAATATTAAAGAAATGCTATTAACTTAATAGAAAAGATGAAGAATAGTAAACTTATAAAGAAAACGTCCTTATTTCTTGGAGACTTATACTGAAGTGTTAGGAGTGAATTCTTTAATTAAATTTAATTAAATTCTTTAATAGCAACAGTAAAGTGGATAAGAAAGAAAACAATAAAATTTGCACAATTTTTAAATGTGCCTGCTGATAGGTAAATATTCCTTATATAATTTTTCTCTACTTCTGCTAGGCTAAATTTTTTTATAATATGTATGCAAACATCTCTAAACATCCAGGAAAGCCAGAGAACACACCAAGAATATTCTTGGTGCAGAGGCACAACACCAAGAATGAGTCTCCACATCTGCAGAACTCGTGTCAAGAAGCAACCGATTGCACAGTGCCAGGGGCAGACACCTCAGCTGGAGCTGCCACCCACATCTGCCATGGTAGCCATCATTAGGAACACTGCCCACTGTCACTGCTGATATCTTTGCCAGGCAAGAGTCTAAATGATCCCTTCCTGAACTCTGATTCAAAGGAAAACTGAAAAGCCTTTACCTGACATTTCAGTTGTGTAGAAAACGAAACAGGCACAGATTTGTTGATGTTAAAATTAAAGTGTATCTTTATCATCAAACACTTTCCAGAGAGCAAAATGCCAAACCATGATTTAAAAGAATGACCATAAAACATATTTAACTGGTACTGGTATAAGCAATGAAAACATAGATCTAGAAATATAAAACAAAGAATTTAAAAATCCATGTTTGAGAGTAGATTCCTTATATAAGTGCTGAGCTTCTTTGAGAGTGTTATACAACTTGATATATAGCATTATTGGTCAAGAATTAAATTTTACTATTTGAAACAGAACATAAGGACTAACACGTGGATACTATTTTATAGCTTATCAAATACTTCTTAAGGTATTAATATTAATCCTTTAATCCCTTTACACAAGTTTAAACAAGAGGTGTGAAGCTTCAACAGTTTTTTGTAAAAGATATAAGAAGATAGCTAAGTGACTAGATATGCTAATCATTAACATTAATAAAATGGCTTTTATCTTAAATAGGTACTGCTTTAAAATGTTGATCTTCTCTAAGAATAGGGGACTTGAAAAGCCAAAAAGAATGGCAAATGTAAGACATATATGTACAACAAACACAGACAATTTAGTGACATTGAGCCCTCTGTGGTCTAGTTCTTGCTACTAATAGCCAGGACACAGTCTGCTATAGAACCCACACTCCAAAATGTTACCCCAGTAGTTAAACACTGAGCTGAAGAACAAAATGGCTTCTGACATGGAGCCTCATCATTTTGACCTAGTAAACTCAGACTTCATTCAGAGAAGCTTCCTAGCAATAAGCCACTAAGGACAAGAGAGTCTTGAGCTGAACTAAATAGAAAAGAATGGGAAAAGAAAGAAAAGGGAACAAGAGTGAGATATACCTAAAATGATCATGTGTTCCTGTTCTCTGAGTCCAACCAACTTGTGCCATTGTCCCAGAATAATTATTAATAGGGTCCAATTTTCAGTATTTAAGTAATTCTGATTGGGACAATGAATACCGTGGAGAAAGCCTAGAAACAATGAGAGTCTGAAGATGTGTGCATGTGTGTGCGTGTGTGTGTGTGTGTGAGTGTGTGTGTGTGTGCACACGCGCGTGCGTGTGTGCGTGCTTGTGTGTGTGTGTGTGTGTGTGTGTGTGTGTGTGTGTGTGTATGTAAAGGCTAACCTTAGCCAAACAGGGCCCAGAAGCCACAGGGAAGAAATTTACTTCATCCCGTGTGTATAAGGGCTCATTGACAATTCATAAGCTCAATAATCACAGGAGTAGGAAATAGTATTTTATAGCTTGTCTTTAAGCAATAAGACAGAAAATGTGAGGAGAACAGGAAAGAATTCAGGTGTCAAAAGGTGTTCTGTCACAGGACTACCAAAGGCAACAGTATCAGATGTAGAGTGAAGGATTGACTCCCACCCTATTGTCCCAGGTCCATACAGATGCCAGACAAATTCCCAGGTATGTTTGTTTGATGTGCCTGAACCCAGCTGTGAACATCCCACGTGAGCTCATTTGAAAGGCACAATTCACTAGACTAGGCCCTTTCATTCATCTCTGCCTCCTTGCTCAGATGAAAAGCCCAGCTCCTACCCACAACCTCCAAACTGTAGGAAGGTCTGTGCCCCTTGGTGTTCCTCAATAAACAGTCCTCACCTATTGACAATTGAGTCAAGCCTATCCCCTTTCAGTCCTCCTCCCTTTTCCCAATATTGAAGGTCTTAATAAGAGCCCATAGAGGGTCCAATGAGAAGGAAGTTGTACAAACAAGTGACTGGGAGTCACCTCTTTGTAAACCAAGTCTGCTGCACTCCTGATTAACTGTACTACTGAGTACTTACATGTTAAGACTTGACATTGAGAGAAGAAAGACAAAAAGCCAACATAACAAAACACTCAGAAAGTGCTCAGAATTGTATGAACATGATCCTGCCCTTAGGAAACTTACAAAATTCACTCCAAAGATTCCCTCAGTGGGTTTATAAGGCACATCTCTAATAACAAGAGGTCTTTGAAGGTAGTTGTTCTTCATAATTACGGGACTGTATCCATTTTGAAGGCTATGGATTATTTTGCTTTTGAGACCTCAATTTATATGCAACATTGATCAGTGACTGACAACAATTTGAACAGAGAAGAATGAGATCATTAGGAAAAATGAATGTAATACTTTCAGCTTATCACCAGAAGTATGTTGTTAGATCACAGAAAGTTTGTTTATTCACCCATTTATTTATCGAAGACCACTCTAAAGTCCCAGTAAAATCAAAGGAAATGCATAACAGAATTACCTATTTTGTAATTTCTAAGAAAGGAGAGAATTCAAAATTTCAGAAATCCTAGAAACAGGAGACCTGAATGAAATAATTTAGAGTCTGTGGTAAGCTGAAATGCTGAAGATTCTGAGCTTCTAAAACCTGCCAGGAAATATGCATATCCAGATTGTCATAGATAAGCATTTATTCAAAGAGAATATGGATGGTCTCTCTAAGATATAGCTCTTATTCCTTCAGTAGACATTAATATCCTTTGTTGAAAAGCAGAAACTTTTAACTCCACCCAAGGAAAAGCTAAGCAAAAAAAAAAAATCAGACCAATATTAAACACCTACACACAGGTGAAAATGAAATACTACCCATTTGTTCATTCCCCCTTAAAAATGTCTGCTGACACCTGGACACTGATGGTTCATGCATATAATCCTAGTTACTCAGGTGGCTGAAACGTGAGGATCATGGTTCAAAGCTAGCATTGACAAAAAAGTCCATGAGAATCTTATCTTCAATTAACCACCAATAATCCAGAAGTGGTGGTATGGCTCAAGTGGTAGAGTACTAGCCTAGAACAAAAAAGTTCAGGGACAGTACTCAGGTCCTGAGTTCTACCCCAAGACTGCCACACACAAAAAAGTTTGCTGACATCTTACATGAACCTAACCAGAGAACAAAATGAATAACATCTCTATTCATTAAGAAAGAGGCACGGTGGGGGAAAATGCCCCCAGAAACAGACAATAAACACATAAAATGAAGAAGTTTTCAAAGCCAAGGATGGGATGGTGCATGTCTGTCTCCCCAAATCCCAGCTACTCAGAAGGTGGAGATCAAGATGATCAAAGTTGGAGGCCATCTTGCACAAAAAATTGAAACATCATCTCAATAAACTGGGGATGATTGTGCATGTATCCCATCTCAAACTCCAGGAAGCTGTGGACAGGAGGATGTTGGTTCTGCCTAGTTAAGACAAAAAACATGAGGTCCTATATAAAATATAACTGAAGCTAAAAAGAGTAGAGATGTGTCTCAAGTGGCTGTGTGAGCATGTGCCCAGCAAACTAGTCTTGAGTTCAAACGTAAACAAGATAAACAAGCAAACAAATATGCAGATGGGAAACACATAAAATATTAAATGATTACCTGCTGTAGCATTTGGGAGAAAAACTATCTTCACACTCAGAAGACAAACGTGAAGTAAACACAGATTACAAGGCAAGAGTTTCTATAAGGTCAAAAACAAGAAAGAAAGGAAGGAAGGAAGAAGATAGGGAGAGAGAGAAAGAGAGAGAGGAAGGAAGGAAGGAAAGAAAGAGAGGTAGCGAGGGAAGGGGAAAGAGGGAGGGAGGCAGGAAGGAAGGTAGACAAGACTGGGAGCTGGTCACCTCAGCTGTGGAATAAAAAGGTTGACTCTACCATAGCATGGGGTGTGTTTCTGAATGGTTGCTTGAAGTCCTAGGGATTGAACTCAGAGCTCTATGATTGCTGGAAGGCCACTCTAACACTTGACTCATGCCTCCCTATAATCTTAATATGCTTCCCAATTAATGGGATGACAGGCATAATACAAAATTATGAGGTGATCACTGCACACAGCTGAATGTTCTGCCAGCTTCATCATGGGGTGGCCACAAAGTCTATAACACATGGGCCTTTAGGGAACATTTCAGACTCAAACTTCAAAGATATACCGCTTGGTATCACAATAGCTGAATATCACCAGCATTAAACAAATTAATCATTACTTCTTTTCTATCAGAGAAGTAAAAGGACACAGGGAAAATCCTGTTCCTTTTTATGACACTGGAAGTACTTTGGTATATGCCAGTTATTGGCAAAGTAGCTGAGCCTCACATTTCCTGCCCAAGTCCTGCAGGGGAGAGGTGAGGTGAGCCACAGACTCTCATGCCTTTAACTTGTCAAGATGAACAGGTGGTACCTGGGTCTTGGACTCCAACTAAGAATGGAGTCCTCGGCAGACTTCAAGAACACACTCATCTCCCCCTTCTGGAGTGGCTGGATGTGAGAACCTGGACACTGAGCAAATATTCTTTTGTAGCAGCAACAAGATGGAACTTTTTGACACTCATTATGAGAGGCAAAGAGAAAAAAAAAACTCTAGGTTTTCTTAAAATCAGGAGAAGACACAATTTTTTCTGGCCCCTTCTTGTGTAATTTTACTTCCCCACACTGACAAGAAGGTCCACAGAGCCAAGCATTTCCCATGCTATTTCCCAAATACTGCATGTTCTGATGAAACTGTTTCTATAAACATCACTGGAGCCATCTGCAAGCAGTGAAAAGCATCTTCAATGACCCACAAAGTGACAAGTGACAGAGCTGGAGACATAGCACAACTCAGTCCTGACTGTCCTAAAAACTTAGGGTAAGCCATAAAGGGGCCTATCCAATAGCATTCCACCAAGGACTCAGAGAAACCTGGTATTTCCTAAGTGACAGAGCCATTCCAACTCCTGTCCTGGGACTACTTAGAAACCCTACTCTAAGGGCCACAGAGCTGTAACTCCTGTGATAACCTCATCCCCACAAGTTATGTGCTCTTAGTAAGGCTAAGAATATTTCTTATTGGAAGGGTGATGACAACAGATCAGCTAAGACTATGGGAGAGTTGTCAAGTCAATGGGCAACCTGGTGAACCAGAGAGAGACAGTGGCTGTGATGAAAATAAAAAGAAAATACACTTTTAATGCCCTTCTTTTAAAAGTGTTAGTAGGTATGCTAAAGGTAAGATAGACACACATGCTTAGAGACATTTAAAACATTGTACATTAAGGTGTTGGTAGTGTTCCATTTTTTCTGCTGAGATATGGAATTAGTTTTTTTTGGGTTTTTTTTTTTTGCATTTTCTTTTTTTTTTTAATTTAATTTATTTTTATTTGAGAACATACTGTACAGAGGGGCTACAATTACATGGGCAGGATAATGCATACATTTCTTACCAAGCATTGCAGCCTCCTCCTTTGTTTACCCTTCACATCACTTCCCAGCCTCCCCCCTCCCCCCACCCAATTATACCCCCCTCCCCCCCACACACCGACATTGTAAAGTTGGTTTTGACATGACATTTTGTACTTCTCATTGTTGCAACAGGTCCACCTGAATCCTTAAACGACTTGTTTGTCCCCATCTCCTCCACATGTTATACTGACATCAAATAAAGTGAAAGCGGGGGTTACACTGTGGGGGAGGGACATACAAAGCAACAAAGAAATAATCTTATAAATGCGTTAGAAACACATGCATGAAAGAAACGAAAACATTAAAATACATATTTAAGGGTTCATTTTCCTAACATCACATTATCTGACCTTTTCCGCTTGACTCATACCTATACTAGATATTGCAAATAAGGGAAACCATGGGACCTATGCTTCTTTGGGCCTGGCTTACTTCACTTAATATAATTTTTCCCAAACCTTTCCATTTCCTAACAAATGGGGAAATGTCATTCTTTCTGATGGAGGCATAGAATTCCATTGTGTATATATACCACATTTTCTTGATCCATTCATCTACTGAGGGGCATCTGGGTTGGTTCCATATCTTAGCTATGGTAAATAATGCTGCAATAAACATAGTTGTGCTGGTAGCTTTAGTGTGGTCCTGTTTGTATAAATTTGGGTAAATGCCCAAAAGTGCGATTGCTTGATCATAGGGGAGATCTATGTGAAGACTTTTGAGGAACCTCCATACTGCTTTCCAAAGTGGTTGAACAAGTTTACATTCCCACCAACAATGAAGTAAGGTTCCTTTCTGTCCACATCCCCTCCAGCATCTGTTGTTGTTAGAGTTCTTGATTTTTGCTGTTCTAACTGGAGTGAGGTGATATCTGAATGTTGTTTTGATTTGCATTTCTTTTATGGCTAGGGATGTTGAACATTTCTTCATGTGTCTATTGGCCATCCTTCTTTCTTCTTCAGAGAAGCTTCTCTTTAAGTCTTTCGCCCACTTATTTATTGGGCAGTTGTTTCTTTGAGGATTTGTTGTTGGGTGGTTTAATTTTTTGAGTTCCAAGTATATTTTAGATATGAGACCCTTGTCCATTGTATGGCTAGTAAAGATCTTCTCCCAATCAGTGGGCTTTCTATTGATCTTACTAGCTATGTCATTTGCCCTGCAGAAGCTCTGCAACCTTATGCAATCCCATTTGTCCAACCTTTCTTTGATTTGTTGTGCTTCCGAGTCTCTCTTCAGAAAATTTCGGCCTGAGCCAAGGAGACCTAGGGTTTCTCCTATTCCATCCTGTAATGTTTTCAGAGTGTCTGCTTTGAGTTCAAGGTCTTTGATCCATTTGGAGTTGATTCTGGTGCAGGGTGATATATAAGGATCTAGCTTTAGTTTTCTACATGTAGTTAACCAATTTTGCCAGCACCATTTACTGAAGAGGCTGTCTTTCTTCCATTCTATTTTTTTAGCTCCCTTATCGAAGATTAGATGGCTATAGGTCTGTAGGTTCATTTCTGGGTTTTCAATTCTATTCCATTGGTCCTGAGGTCTGTTCTTATGCCAATACCAAGCTGTTTTGATTACTATGGCTTTATAGTAGAGTTTGAAATTTGGTATTGATATTCCTCCAGCAGTGTTCTTTCCATTGAGGAGCGTTTTGCTATTCGGGGTCTTTTATTGTTCCATATGAATTTTGGGATTGCCTCTTCTATTTCCTTGAAGAATGGGGTGGAATTTTGATAGGTATCGCGTTGAATTTGTGGATAGCCTTGGGAAGTATTGCCATTTTCACGATGTTAATCTTGCCAATCCAGGAGCATGAGAGGTTTTGCCATTTTTTAAGTTCTGTGTTGATTTCCTTTTTCAAGATTTTAAAGTTTTCATCATAGAGGTCCTTCACTTCTTTGGTTAAGTTAATTCCTAGGTATTTTATTTTTTGTGGGGCTATTACAAATGGAGTTGCTTTCCTAATTTCAGCCACACTTTTCTCATTGTTGGCATATAGAAAAGCCATTGATTTTGGGGGGTTAATTTTATAACCTGCTACTTTGCCAAAGTTTTGAATCAGCTTGAGTAATTTGGGAGTGGAGTCTATGGGATTCTTTAAATACAAGATCATGTCATCTGCAAAGAGGGAGAGTTTTATTTCTTCTTTCCCTATTTGGATCCCCTTTATGTCTGCATCTTGTCTTATTGCTGTAGCTAGGCATTCTAATACTAGATTGAAAAGAAGTGGAGACAGTGGGCATCCTTGTCTTGTTCCTTAGTTAAGAGGAAATGGCTAGTTTTTCACCATTGAGTATAATGCTGGCTGTAGGTTTGTCATATACAGCCTTTATTGTATTGAGGAATGTTCCATGGATTCCTAATTTTTCCAGAACCTTCATCATAAAGGGTTGTTGGATCTTGTCAAATGCTTTTTCTGCATCTATTGAGATAACCATGTGGTTCTTATTCTTGCTACTGTTGATGTGATGAATAATATTAATTGATTTGCGTATATTGAACCAGCTTTGCATCCCTGAAATGAATCCTGTTTGATCATGGTGTATGATTTTTTGGATGAATTGTTGAAGTCGATTGGCCAAAATTTTGTTGAGAAGTTTTGCATCAATGTTCATCAAAGAAATGGGTCTATAGTTCTCTTTCTTTGATGAGTCCCTGCCTGGTTTTGGGATGAGGGTTATGATGGCTTCATAGAATGTGTTCGGTAGTGAGCTTTCTCTTTCAATTTCATTGAAGAGTTGGAGGAGTATTGGTGTGAGCTCTGCTTTGAAGGCCTTGTAAAATTCCGCTGTAAAACCATCTGGTCCTGGACTTTCTTAGCTGGGAGGTCTCTTATTGCTGTTTCTATTTCAATGCTTGATATGGGCCTGTTAAGCTGGTTTAACTCATCTTGATTTAGTTTTGGCATGTCAATATTTGCTAGGAAAAGGTCCATTTCTGTCAAGTTCTCAAACTTATTAGCATAAAGTTTTGAGAAGTATTCCCTTATAATGTTCTGAATCTTGGTTGTTTCCATGGTGATGTTTCCATTCTCATCTCTGAGTTTATTAATTTGGGTGTGTTCTCTCCTTTTTCTGATAAGGTTTGCTAAAGGTCTGTCAATTTTGTTAAGTTTTTCCAAGAACCAACTCTTTGTTTTGTTGATTCTTTCTATAGTTTTTTTGGATTCTAATTCATTTAATTCTGATTTAATTTTGATTATTTCTTTCCGTCTACTGGATTGGGGTTTATCTTGCTGCTCTTTTTCAAGGAGGTTTAGATGTGTCATTAAATTGTTAGTTTCAGATCTCTCCAATTTGTTGATGTAGGAGCTCAGAGCTATAAACTTGCCTCTGAGTACTGCCTTTGCTGTGTCCCAGAGGAGCTGGTAATTTGTGTGTTCATTTTTGTTGAATAGCATGAACATTTGAATTTCCTTTCTAATCTCTTCCATGACCCACTCATGATTCAGCAGTGTGCTGTTCAGCCTCCATGTGATACCGGACTTTCTTTGGTGGCTTTTGGTGTTGAGTTCTAATTTTATTCCCTTGTGGTCAGAGAGAATGCAAGGTATAACTTCAATGTTTCTGAATTTAGACAAGTTTGCTTTGTGGCCTAAAATGTGGTCTATTTTAGAAAACGTTCCATGTGCTGCTGAGAAGAACGTGTATTCTGATGCTGCTGGGTGAAATGTTCGGTAAATGTCTGTTAAGTCTAGTTGATCTATGCAGCTGTTTAGATCTGCGGTTTCTCTGTTGAGTTTTTGCCGAGTTGATCTATCTAGTGGGGAGAGTGGTGTGTTAAAATCCCCAACAATTAATGTCTTTGGATCTATATGGGATTTGAGGGAAAGTAGTGTTTCTTTGATAAATTTGGGTGCTCCATTGTTTGGCGAATAGATATTTAGAATTGTAATATCCTCCTGAAGGAGAGATCCTTTAATTAGTATGTAGCGACCTTCTTTATCTCTTCTCACGAATTTTAATTTGAAGTCTATTTTATCTGATATTAGGATTGCAACTCCCGCCTGTTTATGAGGGCCGTTTGCTTGGTAGATTTTGTTCCAGCCTTTAACATTGAAAATGTGTTTGTTTTTACGGGCAAGATGTGACTCCTGCAGGCAGCAGATAGAAGGGTCTTGTTTTTTAATCCAACTAGACAGTCTATGTCGCTTAATTGGAGAGTTCAGTCCGTTAACATTAAGAGATAGGACTGAGAGGTATTTGGGAGTTCCTGCCATGTTATCCACCTTCTTGGGGGCTGTGAAAACTGGGTTCTTCCTAAGGTTCTTGGATTCTCATTTTTGGTGCAGTTTCTTGGCCTTTGTTGGGGTCTTGTTGGTTTTCTATGTGTAGGACATCTTTAAGAATCTTTTGTAGGGCTGGTTTGGTGGAGATGTATTGTTTCAATTTTTCTTTGCTATGGAAGGTTTTTATTTGGCCTTCAGTTATGAAGGAGAGTTTAGCTGGGTACAGTGTTCTTGGTTGATAGTTGTTTGTTTTTAGGGCATGGCATACCTCATTCCAGGCTCTTCTTGCTTTGATTGTCTCTGCTGAGAAATCTGAGGTAATTCTAATTGGTTTCCCTTTATAGGTGATTACCCTTTTCTCCTTGACAGCTTTAAGGATCTTTTCCTTGGTCTGGGTTGATCCTGTGTGGATTATAATGTGATGGTGGGATGTCCTATTCTGGTCTGGTCTATTTCGGGTTCTAAAAGCTTCTTGTATCTGAATAGTCCTATCTTTTTGTATGTTTGGGAAGTTCTTTGCTAGGATCCTGTTAAACAAATTTCCTAGACCATTAACTTCTGTTTCTAGGTGCTCCTCTACACCCATTATCCTTAGATTGGGCCTTCTGATGGTGTCTTCCAGGTGTTGGATAGACCTATCATATTTCTTGGACTTGTCTTGGATGGTTGTATGTTCTTTCTCTGTAATATCTAGGCTGTCTTCAATCCCTGAGATTCGATCTTCTGCATGGTCTAACCTGCTGTCAAGACTCTCTACTTTGTTTTTTATCTCTTTTCCTTCTAATTGGTCAGCTTTGATGGCTTCAAGTTCTTTGTTGAAGCTCTGTTTTAGGTCTTGTATGAATTTCTTTACTTCCTTAATTTGGTGTTCAGTGTTTGCTCTCAAATCACTTAGTTGATTGGTTATGGTTTCTTTGGACTCCCATTCCTTCTGTTGGGTTCCATTCAGCATTCCCTTTGTGGTCTCCCTGACTTCCTTCAGCTCTTTGTTAATGGATTCCATGAATGCCTTTAGTGATCTTTGTGTATTCTCTACCTGGTCTCTCAATTCCTGAATTACTCTTTGATTAGCTTCCTCCCATCTGTGGGATTCCTGCAGTTCTCTTTGAGTGTTCTCTGCCTGCTCACGCCATTCCTCCCTTTCTCTTTGAGTATTCTCAAGTTGTTCACGCAAATCCTGTATCAGTTTTTGAGTAGCTTCCTCACGCTTGTGATATTCCTGTATAAACTTCTGGGATGTCTCCTCTCTCTCCCTATCACGCTCATACAGAGTCCTTTGTACATTGTCAAACTTCTCATTTATCATGTTTGCTATTAGTGTTTGTAGAGCTATTTGGGAACTCTCCTCTGGATTATTCTTTATCTGTTCTAATCCCTGATTATCAAGATTGGGAATTGAGATACCCGAATTTGCCATTTTTCTTGTGTTTTCCGGCTTACTCGGCCCATTTGAGATGAAGATTGCACCAGTTTTGTGCTAGAACACTATCTTAAGGCAACCATCAACCAAAGTTTGCGTTTGTACAGTCAATAGTCTACAGATACAATCTAGTTCAACAGATTCATCTATTCAACATCAAACAACTATATGTTAAAGGACTTCGAACCACAGAAAAGAATTTGGAAAACCAGAAATTATTAGGATTAAGGAGAGATGTGGGTAAAAAATAGGAATAGATTGGTGTGGGGAGGCACAGGGAGAGTTAACTATGTCCTAATCACAATGCAGGAAATGGGTTGGGTAGGATGCAAGTAGAGAGAGAGAGAAAAAGAAGAGACGGAAAGGGGAATGAAGAGAGACCAGAAAAAAAATAGAAACGTAAAAATTAATGTTATTATAGAGGTTAAAAGACCGTCTATTTAGAGAGGAATGTGAATATGTTCAGAGAAGGGGAGGGACATAGAGGAGATGTGAAAAACTTTAAGGAAGGGAAAGGGAGAAGAAAAGATCAGAAGTTCAGTAGAGCTAGACAAAAAACAAAAAGATAATTAAGAAAGAAAGAAAAAGAGAAAGAAGACAAGAAAAGAAAGGAAAACGCTCATTCACATATTCCTAAAATAAAAATTATAAGATGAGAAAAAAGAAGTTACTGGAAAACAATTATTTTTTCAGAAGAGGCAAAAATTAAAGATTAATAAAAGTTTTAGAAGGGAAAAGAATTTATATATATATATATATATATATATATATATATATATATATATAAGATAACAAAAAACAAAAAACAAGCAAAAAAAAGAAAAGAAGAAGAAGAAAAAAAAAGAAAAAAAAGTCTTTTGATTTTTTTTTTGGGGGGGGAGGAGTGGGAAGAATCCTGTATCTCTCTTTTGTCTGTAACCAGTCTCTTGTTGGAGTCTCTGGTCAGCTTGAGGTCCTGTGGCTTGATTGGTTTCTTAATTCGGTTGGTTGGAAGAGGCAGAATAATGCTCTGCTTTACCCAAGATTTTGAGATCCCCCTCCCAGGTTAGTTTTCTGGGAGGGTGATCTGCTTTGAGAATCACAAAAGAGGGGGATGTGGTGATGAGGCTAGGTTCTGGGTAGAGTTGAGGCCTTTCAACAAACAGTAGCTTTTTCCTGGGGCTATTTTGTGATAAAGCTCACAGCGCCCAGCCTGGAGCCATTCTCAGGGTTTCTGTTTTTCAATTGATTGTTGAGACTGCTAGAGGGAGGGGCAGCCTCTGGCTCTGGTTACCCAGTGAGGCAAGGCACTCCAATGGCTGGCGCCTGAGCTGGGTGACTTTTCCCTCGATGGAGCTGAGTCTGGCAGGTCACTTCGCCGTTAAGTTCTTGTGACCTGCTAAATGACTCGTTTTATTCCAAGGCCTGAGCTGGAGCTAGCAGCTCCTCCGAGCTTTGTCGGTATCCAAGATGGAGATCACCGGTGCTGGGGGGGGAGGGGTGGCCTTCCTTCCTCTGCTCCCTGAGAAGGAGTGAGGACGTCGGGCTTGTACTCACGCCGAGTCTTGGATCCTGGTCGTCTCTGGTCTGCAAACAGCAGGATGAAGATGTCCGCTCCTTGTTGGTTCTTGTTGGTGTTGAGTAGAATCCGCTCGTCCGCTGCGTCTGGCTCCTTCGTCCCGGACTCTCTGTGTCTCAGGTATGACCCCGCTGAGGTGGTCGCCGCCGCGACCCTGCCGCCGCAGCGGCAGCTGATGTGTTTCCTTGGCTTCCCCTCTCTTGTCTAACTCTCTGTCCTGTGATGGCACACTTGGTGTGATTCTCTGGCTTATTCCTGTTCACTGGAACTCTAAAACTGCTTTCTATGCGAGAGCTTGTTCAGATTCCAGCTTCTCCTCCGCCATCTTCCCGGAACCCCTGGAATTAGTTTTTCATCACGCTTTATCTCTATTACACACATTTTCTACAATGCACAAATTGTATTTATTCTGAGGAATGTACTACTGATTTACTTATATGAATACAAAAAAGACTCATATCTATGCAAACACTCTCAAGAGTTTGTGCCCTATTTGTAAAGTCTTTGTAGCAGTTTTGATTAAACCCATCACACCCACAGCTAGCTCTGTTTTAGAGCCCCATGGGAACAGTGATCCTTCAGAACTAGAGAAGACAATGAGCCATTGTTCCTCCTTTCCGGCCAATACTGTGGCTCCAAAACTGCTATATATCCCTTTATGAGTAAGCAAAGAAAACAGGCTTCATAAATAATTTGATGTTTCAGCACTTTCTTCCACAACAAGCATGCAGGCTTCACACAAAAGACAGATTTACTAACTAACTCAAAGAGCTCGGCTAACTGAACAAGGAGCTTTTGATGCTGGAACTCAAATTGCACTAGTATAATAGGATCTGATTGGAGCTAACAGGAACCATTTAGTATTAGACAGGCAATTTGGCACCAAGGAACCAAATAGAATAGTGCACAGCTTGCCAGGGCCTCAGACTCTTCCCAGAGACCACCAAAGAATATCTCATCCCCCAATATTCAGAATCAATATCACCTTCCTGTGAAGACCTAAATATTTCTCATCTATTTTTGGTATGAACTCAAGCTAACCAATCCTTCTTCCATGTGCCCTCTTAACTCACTTATGAATCACCTACAGTAATTGAGCACTATGTCTACTACTGTGAGTACACAGAGCAGTTCTGTACTGGGCGCCATTAGGTACTCACTGAGTACTCACTCTGAAGTCCTCAATGCTCCAGGGTAACAAGGAAGCTGGACTTGTAGGCTCCAGGCACCACATCCACAAGTATGCACAAATGAGCACTAAAGGGCTGATGAGTTTGTCAGGCACCCTAATGCAGCAGCTGTGTGCATGCTATGCTCAGGCTTTAGTTCCCTAGTAAATCAAATGCCCAGAGGGGTGACTGGTCTGGAGCTTCTTGGAGATAAGTTTACCCCCAAGTGAGATAGGGTTCTCAGCCGTCAATCAGGATGCCGGGTTAGTATACCAACACACAAGAGACAAGGAACATTCAAGCCGAGCCCATACTCTCTGCAGCCAAGGGTGCCATCCAGTAAAGCCAGAGGCAGGTAGCAGAGGCTCTGACACAAAGCCAGATTGGAAGCACTATCTACCACATAGACAGACCTCCTTAGGACAAGCTTAGAGAAGGATTCTGTTTCTCACACTCTCTTCTCTTCCTCCTGCCTTCCTTGCCCAGATGAGGGAATCACAGCATCACCTTCTCAGCAAGACTTCCAAGTGGATCTCATAGACACAAAGCAAGACCATCAGGAAAGAAAACCATCCCAATTTCTCAGAGGAGGAAATGCAGGCTGAGGCCTGGACATGTTTAAAGGAGACACATCTGGTACCTGATGTTGTCCCTGCCTTCAATGCCAATATTCATTGCCCTGCACTGCACTGTAGAAGCTATAGGAGTCTTCTACAATTACAAGGAACATCTGGGATTCTGGCACATGACCTGAGCCACTCCTGCTTGACCTACAGCTTCATGTCTCCCCTATTCTCCATCCATCCATTCAAAGCAAGACCTGGGAACTGGGAGAGGTTAGCTCTGTCTTCTATTCTGCCTAGGCTTTAAGAGCTACTGAAATATCAAATCCCCCATGAGGGCTGGGTGCTTCATAGATAAAGTCACAAGAGAGCCAGGCCTCCAGAAAGGACATATCTAGGTGGGCCAGGGGTATGCATATCAGGAGCAATGCAGATCTCTCCTGAGACCTTCCTAGAGCTAGTTACTCACAGAAGACCAGGGACCTACACTTTGGGGTCACCCAATGCCTTTTAATGGTCCCTAAACACTTCCTTACAACTCTATACATCCACCATCTCATTTGCACTCCAAAACTCCACACGCAACCTCATTAAGAGTCAGTAATTGGTGAGAAATATTGATACTTCAAATTATTATTATTATTATTATTATTCAAGTTATTAATACTATAACCAATCATAGGGTCCTAAAATAACTCTATTTTCTCTATATAAACTATACTATTAGTGCCATTAAAAAACAATTGCAAATAGACTTGTACTATATGTGGGCAAAAAAAGCAATTAAGTGAAACTCTTGAAAACTAAATGTATAACCAACAGCATATTATCAACATTTACATAATTCACATTAAAATAATGACATCCTAAAATATATTACTTTTTTTGAGGGGGGTCCCGTCGTGGGGCCTGAACTCTGGGCCTAGGCACTGTCCCTCAGCTCTTCAGCTCAAGGCTGGCGCTCTACCACTTGAGCCACAGCGCCACTTCTGGCTTTTTTCTTTTTGCTTATATGGTGCTGAGGAATCAAACCCATGGCCTCAGGCATGCAAGGCAAGTGCTCTACCACTGAGCCACCTTCCCAGCCCCAAAATATATTCATTTTAAGGGATAGACTTATCAATAAAATATTATATACCAGGCTGGGAAGATGGCTCAGTGGTAGAGCGCTTGCCTTGCAGGCCCTGGGTTAGATTCCTCAGGATCCCATAAGCAAAAATAAAAAAGCTGGAAGTGGTGCTGTGGCTCAAGTGGTAGAGCACAAGCTTTGAGCTGAAGAGCTGAGGGACAGTGCTCAGGCCCAGGTTCAGGCCCCTCGATGGGACCCCCCCAAATATATATATATATATATATATATATATATATATATATATATATATATATATATATATATATATATATTACATTCCTTTTAATACTCTGCTACAGTATCTCAGGGAAATAAAATGTAGGTCTATTCATCAACTAAATACACAATCCTTTCCCAGTAGCTTTTATTAATAAAGGAACTACAATTCAGTCATAAATAGGCAAATTATTACATGATTTGAGGATTAGGATGAAAAATTTGATACATAGCAAAGGTATATGATGCAGTAAAACCAGCTGGTTTATATTTTGGTCATGTGTGAACTGCCCATAGAGTAAAAGGAAGAACTTTTAGTGATGGAAGTTAAAATAAACTCTATTTTGGAACTTATTTTTCAAGAGGAAAAAGGGAAAGTATTTCAACAGAATTAAAGAGTACCAGACCCAATGAAAGGCTCCTTAAATCATGGAGGCTCTATGTTTGCTGTGTAGAAACCTCACGCCTACCATAACAAAGACCTGATACCTGCAAACTTTCCCATAATCCCTCTTCCTAGAAATGATTCAAGAATTCATAGTACTTTTCCAACTCTCTCTTTTCCAGGTCTCTTTCCCAACTCTCTGTCTTTCCCAGCTCTCTCTTTCCCAGCTCTCTCTCTTTTCCAGCTCTCTTTCCCAGCGATCTTTCTCAGTTCTCTTTCCCAGCTCTTTCCCAGGTCTTTCCCGGCCTTTCCCAGCCGCGTGGAGGGCCAAGATGGCCTGGTGCCAGCCAGAACAATGACTAAACCTACCCCTTACCTGAATACCAAGTGCGTGGTGCTCTTCTTACTCAGCTACCTCTTTTTAAAAATCTAACATAAATGGTGTCGTGACTCGGATAAAGGGCTTAAAGTCAGGATAGGTGGGATTCCTCTCTGTTTTTTTCCTCTTTTTTTCTTTTTTTGCTAGTTTTTCCCTTTTTGCTCTGAGGAATACCCACAGTTCTGATGGCCTTTTGCGAATTGGTCTGTCTGCTGTGGACACATCACACCGATACCATTGCTGGCCTTCACATCCACGTCCACACCACTTCTCTACTCTGGTGAGTGAAACTACTCTCTACAATTCTCAGTTGCTCAGTCTCTGTCCAGACATGGCACCATGCCAGAGAGCTCCTACAGCCTTTAGCTGAAAAAGGCCACTCACCTCTGAAGCCTAGGATGCTTGGTTTTGGGACTTGGCCTTTTTTCTCTAGAGGGCTCTTGGGGAAGTGGGGAAGCCACACATGGTGGGTTAAGGGTTTGGCCCGATCTGACCCTTCAACTTCCACCAAGCTTACTACTCCATCCATCTATTCTAAGGTATCTTGCTAACAAGTTGCTCTTTTTCAGGCCCTGGTAAGTGAGGCCCAACCATCTGATGTGCTTTGTTACCAAAGATGTCTACACACTGTTGTTAATGCTTGATAGGAAATGTACTCGGTATCTTGCCCACGTAATTGTAACCCCTCTGTACAGTATTTTCACAATTAAAAAAAATTCAGGTTTTGAGTTTTGCCTTTTTTGTTTTATGTTGTGTATTCTACTACTAACTACGTGGTTTTAAAATACTGGGCCTATCTGTGCTAAAATTTTCATCACATCTAACAAGTTTAGTCATTGCAGAATATTTGTTGGTCAATTCTTGATAAGGACCAGGTAAGCTCTATTCTCTATTCTATTTGATCTCCTTGTTGATTTATTGGAAATAATAAAGGGCCTTTGTGGCAAAGATTGCAGTTCAAAGGCAGCCTGGGCTGAAAAATCCCTAAGACTCCATCTCCCAACTAACCTGAAAAGAGCCAGGTTGGAAGCATGGCTCAAGACTCTTATCTCTAACCAGCCAAACACTGGAAATGGTACTTTAACTCAATGTGATAGAGCACTAGCCTTGAGTAGAAGTGCTCAGGGATAGTGCCCAGGCCTTGAGTTCAAACCTCCTTGAATACCAACTGGGACAACCATCCCAGCAACGAGCACCTAGACTCAGCCAGTCTGGGGAACAAGGGACCATGGATAGGTGTAAGAGGAGATGTTGTCAAACAGCTACTTTGTGCCTGCCCTTTCAAAATTAACCACAGTTGGGAGGTCAATAGAAGTAAGAAGCCTGCCCATCCAATGTCTATACCTGTCTACCTATTAACTGAACAGGAATTTATATTCTTGTCTTTGTCACTTGACTTATCCTCTACCTAGTTGCCAGATATCATAAGTAGCTAGAGACATTTCAACCAACATTTTCAGTCCTTCCTCTTGCCATTTATTTGCTCTCTAGTATTTTTTTCCAGCCCTTCAATGCCTCATGAGACCTCTCCAGAGTTCATCTAAGGACTCACACCACCAAGGGACAGCAGCTGCTCACTGCCTTCTCTGGGAGGGGACCAAATTTCAGACTTTTATCCCTAATGTCAATGCCCCTGTTCAGCAGGAAGTAGCCAGAGAGAATCCGTGCCCCATTTCATGATTATTAAAAGACTGGAATGTAAGGTCTGCTCCTGGATGGAGAGCAAAGTCTCCACTGAGTACCTGCATTACCTAGGTGCCTGGAACGCCTGGAAGAGGTCACATCTGCATCCACTGAGGTCACATCTGAATTTGATGTGGCCACACCTTTCTCCACCCATACCCCAGATAAGGCCTAACCCAGGCCCAGATGCTCTCTTTCCCAACTCTCTCTCTTTCCCAGCTCTCTCTTTCCCAGTTCTCTTTCCCAGCTCTTTCCCAACTCTTTCCCAGGCCTTTCCCAGGCCTTTCCCAGCCTTGTGGAAGGCCAAGATGGCCTGGTGCCATCTTGAATAAACCTACCCCTTACATGAATACCAAAAAAAAAAGAATTCATAGTAGTTCTTAAAATCTAAAAACATATGGACAGGTTTCTCAGCAGAGGAAGCAGGAAAACCCAGACAGCCCTTCCAATATTCCCATGTGGTGTTTCAAAAATCACTAATGATGAAGGAAATGGTGGCCTTGAATTTCATGAAGGCCATTCAGTGGGCATGAGGGGTTTATTTAGATTCATTCTCTTAATTTGTGTACTTTTGGCATTATTGGCATCTGACTCAGTGTTTCATTCTTGATAATCAAGTGCTCTACCACTGTAGCCATGCCACATCCCTTTGTGTGATGCTTTATGCCAAGACCAGACATTCTGGGATCCTCTTACTTGCATGTCATGCCACACTTGGATGACAGATGCATGCCACCATCCTCAGCTTTTCAATTTTTCTCCCCATGCTATCCTGAAAGGTCAATGCTCCTGATTTTAGCCCTTCCCTGTAGCTGGGATGAAATTTTTATTAAAAACAAAATTAAGAGCCTAAATTTGGTTTTTAAAAAGTTCAATACATGTGTTACAATTTTCTCCCAAAACATAAAATCCTGTGCTTCTAACTTTAAAATACTTAGCCAGCTAAGGGGTATTATGCATTTTGAATGTCTAACAACCACCCCAAAGTAGGCTGGCTACACACATTCCCATCACATCTATGTTCATGATTTGCCCAATAGTGACTGCTCTGACCCTGCGCCCCTTCACTTTCTCACAGTCCATCTCTAAGCAACTCTCAATAAAATCTGCATGTCAAGTACCCCATTTCCCAAACCCTATCTGCATCATGACATATAGAATCCACCTCACCTGAGAACCTGAAATCGTTCTCACCAAATACCTGGCAAACTCATCTATGAAACCATGAGCCTGGTTTGGTCATTCACTTACATAACAACGTGACAGCTTCCTGGCTTTGTGGAGGGAAGCTACACTGAATCATTGTGAAATAGCAGTCAAAACCGTGAAATCAACAACAGATACATGCTTTGTATCTGGTGAAAGACTGTGCTCAGGGAAGACTCAAAACAGTCCCTCCAAACAGACAATTCAATGTGACAAGTGTAGTGACCATTGGATTCACAATCCTGTGTGCACATACTGAGTTGGAATCTCCTTCTCTACAGGCTTGATAGGCAAATAGTCACTACACCCCCTAATATGGTGACACCTTCTCTGAAACCATTTGAGGTCTGAGCGACATGGGAAGAATTGGACATGAATCAATGGAAGCCACTGCACAGCCCAAAGTTCCTCAGGGGTCTGGAAAGGGACCTCTCCTGATGGTGAAGGATATCAAGGCCTTTCTTTCAGGAGCCAAGGCAAGATAACCCTAACTTCCCTGCAGGTGCAGACACTTACTTTGAGATACTCTTGCTGAATGACACCACCACACAAGCGGAAGAGTGAGGTCTCCAGAGAACGCACTTAGGGAAGAACAGTTGCAAATCGCACCATAGGTTGGATCTGACAGGAGCCTGCTGTTCACTGGCACCAATGTGACAGGATAGCATCCCATTTTCCAGGCCATATGGTAGCACAGGAGGGGGCTCTGCCTTGGAATGCTCTGTCCCCCATACGTTATTGGTTCAACAGATGTGAAATCCACGAATAGAATTCCTCAGAACCTTCTTGAAGGCCCTTGGTACCTTTCTCATCCAATCGCTGCCTCCAACAGTGACTGGAAGTAGCCTCAGCTTCTGAAGGACCCCCCAGCTTCTGTCTGACTGGTGGCTTCCAGTCAAGCACACAGGCACTGGCCCTCTTCTTGAATTAGATGGGCCTCACTTGTCTCATCTGAGGGCAAGCCACAGAATTATGGCTTAAGTCTGAAGAAGGTCTAGTCACTGCCACCTTTGAGCTGCTGCAGTTATGAGCTGCCATGTGTTGAGGCCACCAGAGACCATGTATACACGACAGTCTCTGAGGACTCCACACACAGATGCCCAGTCATTCTAGCATTTCAGGTGCCCTGCCAAACACTTAAGGGAATGGCTACAGGAAAAGCAGACCAACTCAACAGAACCAGCTTAGACTAACTTGTGATATTTCAAGATCATGATGCTTCCTTTGCTCTAGACACAAGATAATTATGCCAAATGCAAAAACAGAGCAACTGCTATCCTGTCACAACTAAAAGTGTGGTGTTCCCACTATCTGTTTCACTGGTGCTGTCCTGGGACTGGTTGCTCTGCCACAAATTGGGTGTCTCATGCAGTCCCTGACATCTGCTCAGGAGGTGGGAAAATACAACCACCTACAAAAAAGGGAAACAAATCACACTACTTTGGCTGAATTTGAACCATGATCCCTCACATCTCAGCTTTCTGAGCAGCTAAGATTATAGCTATGAACCCCAGCTCACAAGAAAACACCGAGTGTTTATTCTTAATAGCGAAGTGTATGCCCTTAGAGCAAAGCATGCAGGCTGGTGGTGAGGGCCTGGCTTTGAATCCTGGCTTGTTTGATCTCATTGTTAGAATATGGTGGTAATGGGATTACCTTCCTTAGCTGGGTACTGAGGGGGAACTGTGGGAAACTTAACATATTAAGGACATTTGGGACAATGACCAATGTCAATGGTCAATAGACAATGGCCAATAGACAATGGCCAGGGCATGTGGCCATGATCAGTTTGAAGGGCAAACATTCTGCAAACAATTCTTATTGCAAACACATTGCCTTCAAAGCCATTGCATGATTTATTAAAAAGGGAGTAAGGGATGCAAGTCTGGTTCTGGAAACAGATGTAACCCAAATTGCTGCCAATTCCTCAGTGAGACCTGGGAACGCATGATCAATAGGCAGAAAGTGGACCACAATATGTGGGTATGGACAAAGTTTGTTGACATATCACATGCTGATTTACAGCATACAGACCTAAAAGTAGATCTTCAGACAAAGAGAAGAAAGTTAACTTTACAGAATTTCATACGAACACAGACAATTAGAGGTAATTTTAAGTCAGTAAGCAGGAAGAATTAAACCTTGTCAACAAATGTGAAGTAGCTCCAGTGATCAGAGGTTGCAAAGAGTAAGCAAGGCACAGGTGAGCTTCCTTAGACACACAAAGAGAGTCTCTGGGCATTGTCCTATAGAATTAACAGGGGAGAATAATCGCACTTCCTGCAAACCTTCACCTGAGTCTGGCAGCTGGGCATCAGGCCTTTGCCCTGACATGGAGAAAGGGGAGTCCCTCTTATTTCCCCCAGAGGGAATACATGCAGGCATATGCACACTCATGGCACGTAAGACTTCAGATGGGGTCATGAGAATCAATGCCTCCAACTAACTTGCCTACTTGGTTCCTACAGCTGTAGAGCTCCATCTTCCTCACACCAACATTTTGTCCTTGTGACTGCCCAGAGACAAGAAAGTTTCCAAACAACTGGAAAGGGTTGCCTTCCTGGAGGGCTCTGATTGGAGAAGAGGCTTGGTCATGAGGACTTCCCATTGGTGGGTTCCAGTGCTGATGTTCTGTGACCTTCCCAAAAATCTTACACCTTCCCTCCCCTACCTTTCAGAATGACAGCACAAAAGCCATTATAAACACCTGTCTCTACTTTACCCTAACCCACTTTCTTATTTCAAAGGGTAGGGGTTGGGGGCATAAGTTTGCATCAGGAAGCTAAGCTAACAAACAACAAAATAACTTGAGTTTAAAAAGATCTAAACCCCAGGAATACCTCCCTGAGAAGGAGGAGAAATGCTTTTATGGACTTCTTCAGAACTGTGGTATTCAAAATGGAATGCTACAGACAAACCAATGGGGTTAAGAAGTAAGATGTAGGCTGAGCATCTCTAATCTGAGGATCTTGTGTTGTGATGCTGTCTCAAGTGAGAAGATTCCACATTGGGCTTCCTGTGACTGTGGCCATCAAAATAGGAGCACGCTGCTATGGGCTCATGCCTGTAATGCTAGCTGAGATATAAGGATGTCTACAGTTCAGAGCCAGTGTAGGTAGAAAAGTCTCTGAGATTCTGATCCCCAATTAACCACAAAAATGTAGACATGGAGCTGTGTGTCAAGTAGTAGAGCACTAGCCTTGAGCAAAAAGCTCAAGGTAAGTGCTCAGTTCCTTAGATCAAGCCTCAGGTACAACACAAAACGAAATGAAAACAAAAAACATCAAGGCACACTAAAAGTATATAAAGTTATCTTCAGTCTAGGTATATAAGTAATGAATGCATTTTATGTTTAGAATTAATCCCAGCACGAAGTTACCTTATCACATATATGCAAATGTTCCAATATCTGAAATTCAAAATATCTCCTTTCTCAAGTATTTTGTAGGAAGGACAGTCAATCTGTTTTAAATTTTCTATTATTAAACCATTCTTTAAATTTTTCCACATTCTATATGTCATATAATTCTTAACATTACTTAAATAGAAATAAGCAAACATCTAACTGCAGACGACATGTGCCTATTGTGCTTTCCATGCTACCAAATTCCTTAATCCTTGTCCACAGTACTAAGAAATGGGTACTACTGAAGAAGAGATTAAAAACATTTCTCTATTTCAGGTGGTGTACAGTCTGAGTATTCAAAGGTAAGTCAGGATATGTCGTATTTCTTAAAGCTATACCCTTAAAAAGCAGACATCAGAATACAACACAGGAGGTACTTCCTAAGTACCCATTGGATGAGTAAGTGATGGGCACTCAAGACTGCTAGATTCTCTTTCCATAGAAGGGATTATTATGTTATATTAAAAGATAAGAAGTGAAGAACAGAACACATGGGAGAACTTTTGCAGCCATGCTCCTTTTTAACCTCATCTCCATATACAGTACTGAAGATCCCTTCAGATGTTAAAAGGGAAGGCAGAGGAAAAGAGAACAATCACCTGGAGATTACAGAGTTTCATCCAGTCAGGACTTAATCTGTTTTATGTCCCAAGTTCTATCTGGAGGCTGATGAATATCAGTCCCAGATGAATGTCAATCAAAATGTAGCTCTCAATTACAACTCCCCAAAGAACTTTCAAAATTATGCCAATTGTATTATTCTATACTCTGTAGAAACTAACCCAAATGTCACCTTTCCCAGGTCAGAAAGTATGTGCCCAATGGCCAAGTTCACCAAACTCCATGCTAGACAGGCCTTGTTAATATTGCTCTTAGAAACATGTACATCCTGAATTACCAGAAAGAAACAAGAAAAATGATTCAGAAACCAGCCTGTTGGCATAAACTGCATCACATCAACACCTAAGTAGTTTCTTTATGTGGCTCCATTCTCTGCCCTTCCCAGGGCTTTACCCAGGGACTCTGAGCTAAATTTTTAATATATACATACACATACATATGTATGTACTTATGCATATATGCATATATATGTATGTACATGCATTTAAACACATATATAAATACAAATACACACAAATTATCATAACAAATAACACTGACTGCCTCCCCATAAAAGAAGTAAGGTTTCCTGAAGCTGAATTCCAGGTCTAATAAACAGAACAAGAAAACTTCTAGATGTAAAGTGAAGGCTCTCAACCTGTAGAGATATTTTTCTATGAAACCAATCAAAATAAGAATCATACCCTTCCAGTCTTCAAAGACAGTTCTTTTTACAGGAATTATGCATAGAGATGCAAAACATAAAGTTGTCTTTTGTCTTAGCTCATGAAGGTAAACTCCCTCTAGAATAAACTACTGAGCCTAGATCATACATTGTATGTTGAAGAATTTAAATACTCAATGCATATTATTGAAATTAATTCATAGTCATGCCTAAGAAATTAATTTACCTCTGCCCTGTTTTCCTTATGTATAATGTACCATGAAATCAAAGAAATAATAGTACAAGTTAAAAAAAATACCTATTCCAATGTGGGCAATATGAAAAAAAAATTACTAAGGAAAATAGAGATACTCAAAAGTAACAATCAGTATGGAAATAAATCAATAGTCAAACTTGTGAGTAGCTGTCAATTGCTTAAAACATTACACCCAGACCTAAACCATTTTATCTTTTCAGAAGGTTCACCATCTCTATAGTAAAATAACCATTTACTCCAATATCCCCCAGCATTTTTTGGGGACATGAAGGTTAACAATACATTTTAGAGCTAATTGTCTCTCTGGAGCATTTTTCTCATCAGAGGACTTTTCCATTTTCTACTCAGCACAACCCGCTCTGTGCCCTGCTTGTCAAAGGCAGACTCCAATCCCACAGGCATGCCCATGCCTGGAAAGTCCATCACTAATCCCCAATGGCTGAGCTCACACTCAACACTCTCCATTTCATCTGCAGTTTCTATTGTAACCAAAGGAAAAAGCCAAAGAGCAAGACACAAACAGACCAGAACAGCAGCCACAGACAGTGCTGAAGTCTGAAATGGGACTTAATATTTATGAAAAAAAAACATTCCTTAGGTTGAATCAATAGCTCCAAGTTCCCAGCTGCACCTGGGCATGGGCAACCCCTCCTCCTACACAGCATGCCCTCTTCATTCATTGGTTCAGCATCTTGCATCATGGTTGAATCAGTCTTACCCAAGGAAAGGAAGAAAAGGAATGACATCTGCTCTGTTCTCTGCAATTTATCAGCTCTAGTTTTCTCATCCAAGAAACACATATGTCCAGTCCCTTCCTCACACACAGTCTTTGTTCTAGCACTGCAGAACTGCAATTCTGGGGGAAGAGAGAGTCATACAGTGTTATCTTAGCTCTTGCTTGTTTATGAAGTGTTCTAAACCCAAGGAAGAAACATTTAGATTGGAGACATGTAAAAAAAAGATTTCTGTTCTAACTAATTTGTTTCAAATTTTAAGGATACAGTGAATTTGGAAGCCTGCTAGCAGAGACATGGTTTTTTGCAGTTTGCTCTCTACCTTTTGAGTCCCCCTGTATCCTGGTTAGAAAGACCAGAGAATTCATATAATCCATTCTATCGCTTGTGTCAAAATAGCCCATTTTTTAATTAGTTTTTTTTTATTGTGAAAATACTGTACAGAGGGGTTACAATAACATGGACAAGATAATAAGTACATTTCTTATCAAGCATTGTAACCTCCTCCTCTGTTTAACCTTCCCATTCCTTCTCATCTTCCCCGCCCCCTCCACCAAATCCCCCTGCCCCCCCAACAAAGTTGTAAAGTTCGTTTTCGACAAAACACTTGTACATCTCATTGTTGCAATGGGTCCACCTGTATCCCTATTTAAACGATTTGTTTTTCCCCTTCCCCTCCACAAATTATACTGACATCAAATACAGTGAAAGCAGGGGTTATACTTTGGGGAAGGGACATACATAGCAACAAAGAAATAATCTTATAAATGTTAGAAACAATCGCATGAAAGAAAAAAAAACATTTGAATATATATTTTAGGTTTCATTTCCCTAACATCACCTTATCTGACGTTTACTGCTTAACTCAGACATATACTAGATATTGCAAATAAGGGAAGCCATGGGACCTATTTTTCTCTGGGCCTGGATTACTTCACTTAATATAATTTTTTCCAAGCCTTTCCATTTCCTAACAAATGGGGGCAATGCCATTCTTTCTGATGGAGGCATAGAATTCCATTGTGTGTGTGTGTGTGTGTGTGTGTGTATATATACCACATTTTCTTGATCCATTCATCTACTGAGGGGCATCGGGCTTGGTTCCATATCTTAGCTATAGTAAATAATATTGCAATAAACATAGTCATGCTGGTAACTTTAGTGTGGTCTTGTTTGTATACATTTGGGTAAATGCCCAAAAGTGGGATTGCTGGGTCATAGGGGAGCTCTATGTGGAGTCTTTTGAGGAACCTCCATACTACTTGCCAAAGTGGTTGAACAAGTTTACATTCCCACCAACAATGCAGTAAGATTCCCTTCTGTCCACATCCCCTCCAGCATCTGTTGTTATTAGAGTTCGTGATTTTAGCCATTCTAACTGGAGTGAGGTGGTATCTAAGTGTTGCTTTGATTTGCATTTCTTTTATGGAGAGGAATGTTGAGCATTTCTTCATGTGTCTATTGGCCATCCTTCTTTCCTCTTCAGAGAAGTTTCTCTTTAAGTCTTTAGCCCACTTATTTCTTGTGCAGTTGTTTCTTTGATGATTTGTTGTTGGGGGATTTAATTTTTTGAGTTCCAAGTATATTTTAGATATGAGACCCTTGTCCATTGTATGGCTAGTTTATCTTCTCCCAATCCATGGGCTTAAAAATAGTCCATCTTGAAGGCCAAATCACCTTCAAGACTTTGCAGGGAAAAGGAATGATATCCCTTATCCATTCTCTTGTTGAGAGTTAACATAATGTGGCAAATTCCTCCCATCCTTAGCCTCATTTTCCTTAGTCCAGAATTTCTGTTTAGCAGACCACTGTTAGGCTCACTTCCAGCTTCATGAAAGATACTCTCCTTACAAGCCATCTAAGTCAATGTTAACACCTCCTTCTTTAGGACAATAGTCTAGATTATTGGGATTGGAATTCAAATTCAGGAACGCTATTTCCAAAATGGAACATCTGGTTTACTCACGCTCCTGAGACCTACACCAAGTATTAGCATTGAACCTTAGCTCAGTCCCCTGCAATAGCTGATCATATACCTCATCCTACCAATGGCTGGTCACTTTTGGTGGGAGGATCATTCAAGCCCAGGAGTTGAAGGACATCCTGGGTAACACACACAGGAAGATTCAGTCTCAAAGAAACAGGTGCAGAACTTCTCTAACAGAGGCTCTGCTTTTAATCCCAAGTACTAAAAAAACAATACTAACCTAATGCATAATAACTTTTTACTAATAATCAATCTCTTTTAATGCACAAATTATAAGTATTCTTTTTAAGCATCAAACTTTAATCTGCAAGTTTATAAAGATTCCAGATTACTGTAGAAGAAAGGCATGCTTAGGTTCCTCGCTCAGTGAAGTAAGCTTAGAAGTAGGAAGCAATTTCAAGTCATTTCTTACCTTAATACAAGGACATCAAAGACATGTTACTAACACTCATTAACTTTGCTATGCCTGTCATCCACCTTGAAAGCTTTTGTGTTGCTGCTGAAGATTTTCCACTATTCACTCATTTGCTTCAATGGGGACTTCTTTTCACATAACAGGATTATTTCCTCCATGCAGTCCTGGAAAGGTATGAAAACAGGAAGCTCCATTATTACTCGACCTCGCTGTTTTCTTTTTTTTTTGTGCTTGTATGAGAACTTGAACTCAGGGCCTGGGTACTATCCTCTAGTTTTTTTCTGTCAAGATTGGTGTTCAATCCCTTGAGCTAAGGCTATATTACCACAGTTTTGATGGCTAAATGGAGATAATTGTGTGCTTTCAAATTCAGTCTTCAGATAGCAGCCTTCTGAGTAGGATTAGAGAGGTGAGACTATAGTGCCCAGCCCCCAGAAGCATTTCTTCCTTAGAAGTGGTGCTGTGGTTGAAGAGGTAAAGCACCAGCCTCGAGAACACAAAGGGCCAGGGTCAGTGGCCAGGCTCTGAGTTCAAGCCCCACCACTGAGAAAAAAAAACACTTAAATGAAATGAAACTATTATTTTAGATATGAGACCCTTGTCCATTGTATGGCTAGTGAAGATCTTCTCCCAATCCCTGGGCTTTCTATTGATTTTGCTAGCTATGTCCTTTGCCATGGAGAAACTCTGCAATTTCATGAAAGCATATTTGAACAAACTTTCTTTGATTTATTGTGTTTCTGGATATCTATTAAGAAAATTTTGGCATACACTAAGGAAACCCAGGGTTTCTCCTATTCTGTCCTGTAATGTTTTCAGGGTGTCTGCTTTGACTCTGAGGTCTTTGGTCCATTTGGAGTTGATTCTGGTGCTGGGTGATATATAAGGATTTAGCTTTAGTTTTCCACAAGTAGTTAACCAGCTTTGCCAGCACTATTTACTGAAGAGGTTGTCTTTCTTCAATTCTATTTTTGAGTTCCCTTATCGAAGATTAGATGGGTTCATTTCTGGGTTTTCAATTCTATTCCATTGGTCCTGAGGTCTGTTTTTGCGCCAGTAACCACCTGTTTTGATTACTATGGCTTTGTAGTAGAGTTTGAAATTTGGTACTGATATTCCTCCAACATTGTTTTTTCTGATAAGGATCATTTTTGTTGCTGCTTAGTGGATAGTGAAGTTAAATAATTACTTGAAATTTAATTATCTTATATTTATAAGGTTATACAAAGTGAAACCTCATTTTAAACTGAGAAATGCATTCTTGCTAAAGTAGCCATTGCATAATCATTTCTCTTCTACTGGAGTTATTGTTTGGCTTTTTATTTTTATTTTTGTTGTCCATGAAGCTTGAACTTTGGGCCTGGCCCCTGTACCTGTGCTTCTTTGAGCTCAAGGCTAGCTCTCTATCACTTGAGCCATAAGGCCACTTCCAGTTATTTTTGAGTAGCTTATTGAAGAGTCTCAAGAACCACTATCCTCAATTCTCAAGTTCCTGAGTAGTTAGTATTACAGGCATGAGCCAAGCCACTAGCACCTGCCTTGGGCTAACTTTCTAAATGAAATTGTGTAAGAAAAAAATTGTCTGTTAGTAAGGATCAGTAAAAAATTCCCTCTGACTTTGGAAACATTTTTTCTTGGTTTGTGTATTTTTCTTGCTGGTGGCAATCAAATTCAGAATTTCATGCAAACTATGCATACTATCACTAGCCATACCTGGAGTTATTCTGTGTTCTATTTATTTTAATTTTGGGGGCTGATTCTGGGACTTGAACTCTGGGTCTGGGCACTGTCCCTAAGCATTTTTGCTTAAGGTTACTACTATGCCACTAAAGCTACAGCTGTGTTTCCAACTTTTTGGTTGTTAATTGGAGATAAGACACATAGATTTTTCTCCCTTGGGTCAGCTTTGAACAGAGATTCTTAAACTTCAGCCTCTTGACTGGCTAGGATTATAGACTTGAGCCACTAGCATACACTTATGTCTTTAAAATATATCCATTAGTAACAATAATAAATGACTTATTATTACTACAGGATCACACCTACAATGCTACCTACTTGAGAGGCTGAGATCTGTAGATCATCGTGTAAATACATCATGGTTATACAATTCAAAGTTCATTAATTTTTGTATGTGCTGGCCCTAAGGATTGAGGGCTTCAATTCAAAGCTTGAGCACTATTTTTGAGCTATAGTACCACTTCCAGGTTTTTCATAGTAGTTTTTCAAAGTAGTTCTTAGGACTACTGGACTTTTCTGCCCAGGCTGGCTTTGAACTGCCATGTGTATCCTCCTGAGTAGGATTTAACCAGAAAAGCCACACTGAAGGTGTATACATGCTCAAATGGTAAATGCTAACCTTGGCTGGAAAAAGTTAAGAGGATTCAAGCCCCAGTATTGGCACATATACACTTATATGCATGCATGTGCATACACACACACACACACACACACACACACACACACACAAAAAAAAAAAAAACCAGACTCCTATACTCAGTTCCCCAGGATGAAAAAAAGGTAAAAATAACAAATTATAAGATGGATGATTATTTTAAGTAGCTTCAATAGTTACTAACATGGCTATATTGTGGCTTAGGTGGTAGAATGCTTTCCTCCCATACACCAGTTCAATTCCCCACGTTGTTCAAACCAAACCACACAAACAAAAACACACAAAGAAGCATATCATACAAAAGATATATAATACTATGTAACAAACATTAATCATTAAAAAATAACTGAAAAACAGCAAAATACAGCCATGTCAAAATCATGCATGGGGGGCTGAGAAGGTGGCTCAGTGGTAGAGTGCTTGTCTTGCATGCTTGAGGCCCTGGGTTCGATTCCCCAACATCACATAAGCAAAAAGAAAAAAGCCAGAAGTGGCGCTGTGGCTCAAGTGGCAGAGCACTAGCCTTGAGCTGAAGAGCTGAGGGACAGTGCCCAGGCCCAGAGTTTAGGCCCCATGACCGGACCTCCAAAAAAAATCATTCATGGGAATACTCAATATCTAAAGAATGTATTGTTTTCTATCAAATCAATCTATAAATTGAATGGAATTTTATGAGAAGTCTTATCAGGACTTTTTATAGTTTCAGGCTGCATAGCTTAGAAAAAATGAGACCTGGAAAATGACATCTAGGAACTCTGATAGAAATAATACATTTAGAATAATACATGCACTATCTTCTTTGCTTCTAACTCAGGATGCATTCATCATCTTAAGGATGAGCATCTGTTCTATGGCAAAAATATATGCATTCTTTCCTGTAAGAAATTCACTAAAGGGGCTGTGAAGGTGGCTCAGTGTTAGAGTACTTGCCTTGCATGCATGAGGCCCTGGGTTCGATTCCTCAGCACCACATAAGAAAAAAGAAAAAAGCCAGAAGTGGCGCTGGGGCTCAAGTGGTAGAACACTAGCCTTGAGCTGAAGAGCTGAGGGACAGTGCCCAGGCCCAGAGTTCAGGCCCCATGACTGGACCCTCCCCCCAAAAAAAAGAAATACACTAAAGACTGAATCACCAAATAACCAAGAACTCAGATGGTATAACCCCAGAGTGATTAAGAGCAAAGATAAACACCTATATATATGGCTTTATGACAGGACTTGCTTTTATTATATAAATGCCACTGATGTCAAAGAGCTCTTTGCGCCTACTGTTAAGAGCACTCACACTCTGAGTGTGCCTCTGTCTTCCTGTTTATCTGCTTATCTGTTTGTTTGCTTGCTAACTCAATAAAGTATTGCCAAGTTTTCTTACCATGGTGACTACTCTGCAAATTTTTATTCTGTGACCAAGGACCCTAAGTCAAGAGTTTCTACTGATAGAGGGAAACTTCCCCAAACCTCACCTGGACCCAGTGACTGTTGTTCCTCAAAGTTATGAGGTGAGTTGCTGAGTGGTAGAGTGCTTGCCTTAAATGCAAGAGACTCGGTGTTTGGTCCCCGCTAACAGAGGAGGGGAAGGATTTGTAAAGATCAAAAGACACAAAGAATATGAAAGAACAATTTTGGGGACACACCATAACTCAAAATGAGGATTTGTTATACTAAAGCCTAGTAATCAAGACAATCTGGTATTACAGCTGAAGAAAAAGAATTACACAGGGTAGAGAATTGAGTACAAGCCCATGTAGAATCCTGAGATTTGACATTAGACTATTCAACAAATAGCTATTTGGATGAGCTATCTATTTATATGGAATAAGATACAAAATAGACCTTAACTTAAAGCCGTAGCAAACAATTCCTAAAAACAAAGAGGCAAAGGTAGAAAGCAACACTTAAAAGCTTTAAGAATGAAATAAGAGTACATTTTAAGAATGGAGATTTTCCCCAAGGAAATGAATACAAAGGTCGGAAAATATCAATAAGTTTACATTACAGCAACACCTTTGGTTGAGTAAGTAATATCAAGAAAAATATAAACATCCTCTCTTAAGGCTGAAGACATTTAAATAGTATGTATTCAACAAAGGAACATTTCAATCAAGAAGATGACAGATAGGATACATGATATTGAATAAAATATCTGAGCATGCAATTCACAAGAAAAGGCATATGTGATGTGGCAAGATTTATGAAAAATATTCTATCAGGAACAATAAAGAGATATCACACTTGTCAGACTAGGGAAAAGTTAAAAATATACTGGACAATACCAAATGATTGGATAAGGATTATATAAGAATATATGTGGATATTGATACCAACTTTATCATTATGCAAACTGCATATAGAGGAGTAAAAGTTATCAAACACCACTGACTAAAATTCATGAAGAAAATTTTCATACATAATATGAAGTACATCACAATTAATATGCACTGTCATAAGTATTTGTGATGATTTTTAGTACACTGGAAAATTTTTCAAGGAAGAAAAAAGGGGGTAAGAAGCCTTAATAAGGACCCTCATTTGTGAAATAACTTCAAGTACCCCACTACTTACTAGTTCGTAATGTTTTCTTTTTTGTTTTGCAATTCAGTTCCCACAGGGCAAGGGCAGGAGAGGAACAGCTTCCTTTGAATTGGGGTCATCTGCAAATGGTACCTGCATCTAGGACAACACAAATCATGAAGCTAGAGGTTTGCAAGATTAAGAAAAACAGGCTACTGGGCATGACCTGTTTGTGGAAGGGGAAGCACTGGATGGGGTGAGCAACAGTATCCCCTGCTCAGGGCTCATAATCCCAGTATATAGGCTATAGTTGGGAAGGGTGGTGGACATACTCCAAGCTCCAATGTGCCATCTCTTCTGCCCGCTAGAGCCCACCCTTAGTCCAACTGGCACCACATAGACACAATCATGTGTCCACATTCCATGAATGGGTTCCCATAGAATGGCAGGGTAGGAGCAATCTTTACATGAAAATGGATATATCTCAGATGGCACTGTCTCTGAGGCTGACAAATCATGAATAAAGAATTCCTTTACATGAACAAGAAGAGGTCCTCACTATGAAGTCACTGTACCAGGTAAACGACTAGTTAGGGAGGTAGCAACATACCCAGATCCAAGTTAATAACCCCAGGCTACAAAGGAATTACAGGGGTATGGACACAGGACCAGGCCCAATATGCCCACAATCAGGCCTATCTGGCATCATGTATGTGCCCTCTTATGAAAGTGTGTACTGGCGCATAGGCCTATCAGAAGGGACCAGCAAGACAGTAGTCCACATGGTGAAGAGCAAGCTACCAGGCACGACCTCTCTTTAGCAGGAGTAAGCACATTTAGGAAGGTAGGCAGCACCCCAAGTCCCAGGCATATAAGCCCGGCTCCACAGGCCTGTGAAAGGGATGTTTTACAGTCTCCAACCCCATCCTTTTTCTCTTGGGTCCAAAAACACCTAGGACCTATCTAATTTAAAAATAGGTTAAGTGCTTTCATGGGAACATGTGTATACACATGCACAAAATCCCTGACCCATTATTTCATTTTCACAGGACAGAGGAGGGAATGGAATCACTTTGAATTGAAGGCCTCCCAAGGCTACACTGAAATTAGCCAGCTAAGGAAAAAGGACAAGCTATGGCTTCCCTTCTTCTGGATCCAATATATTGCACAACAAGGCCACTATGGCACCACATTTGTGCCCTCCTGTGAATGTGTATACACACATGCACAACACATATCACAACTGGATTCCCACAGTTCCAACCGGGAGTGGAACCACTTACTGAGAAGGACATAGGCACATATAGCTGCACATGGGCTGACTCATACCAGGAAGCCAGAGGTCCCAAAGTGAAGAAAAACTGGCCGCCTTGTATGGCTTCCCTGTAACAGGATAAGCCCTGGTTAGAAAGTGCAGCACCATGCCAAACTCCAGCCCGGTAATCCCAAGCAGCACAGGCCATACTCTGCAAGGGAGACATGAAAGACCTACTCTCTATGCTTTTCTTCCCTTGGGCTGGCATCAGCACCCAAGTGGGAAAATCTTGCCACAGGTCCTTGTGTTCCACAAACTGGTGTATACACAAGCACAATGATATACTCACTCAACCCCACACAAATATTCAGTTACCACAAAGGGAGAGTGGTCCTATTTGCATAGAAACTAGGGCATCTGGAATGGCACTGTCACCTCGGTCTTCAGAGAAGGACCTGCAAGATGTTAGTCCAAGAGGGAAAGAACAGGGTTTTGGGTATGCTCTCCCTGTAGGAGAAGGAGCACTGGTTGTGGAAGGTGGACGCATGCCCACTTCGAATCCCACAACCCTGGGCTATACAGGACACAGCTAAATAGCAAAACAGGACAGCTCGTAGTCAAGGAATCTCCAAGTCTTCTTTCACTTTGGTACTATAATATATAGTATACAACCAGTCAAATCTGACACTATGTACATGCCTTAGTGAGAATGTGTGTACATACATGCACAACTGCTCACCAGTGATTTGGTTCCCACAGTGTGGCAGGAGATGTCTAACATAAAATGAAATGGGGGCATGTGGGATGGCATCTGTTGTGGCCTGGCACAGATCAGGAATTTAGATTTCCTTAAGGTAAACAAGAGGCTCTCAATCATTTATTCACTTTAGCAGGTGAAGCACTAGTTAGGGAATATGTTGGAAGCATCCCCTGCTCCAGACCAATAATCCTAGGATACACAGGCATATGCTGGGTAGGTATGTGGGGCCACTGGAGCACCGTGTATGTACATTACTTCAAATGTCTGCAAACCCTCTCACACTTGACTCTTTTGGCATAGAGGATGAGTAGAATGAACTTACTTCAAATCACATCTATCCAGGATGGCACCCCCAACTGGGCCCACAGGACCACGAAGAGGTCATGAAGCTGTAGTTGAAGGAGCCCTTGGGTATGACTGCCCTGTTAAGAGGTGAAACACTGGTTGAGAAGGGTATCAGCATCTGCAGCTCCAAGCCCATAACCTCAGCCTACACAAGTCATAGCCTGGGAGGCATGAAAAACCATGCCTCGACTGAACATTAGATGCTACATGAATGAGAAAATTTCCATCCATCATAAGCACAGCCATGTAATGTATATTATCTAACTATTTGAAGTAGGTGGAACATGGGTTTTTCTTGTAATTTTCAAAAACATAAAAATTAAGATCTTTTTTGTTTTTGGTTTGTTTCTTTTTATCTTTTGATTTGTTTTGTTTTTGTGCCTGTCTTGGCACTTCAAATCAAGATCAAAATGCTGTTCCAAAACCTCTCTGTGCTGAAGGTTAGCCCTGTACAACTTGAGCCACAGCACTATTTCCAGCCTTCTCTGAGTAGTTTGTTGGAGATAAGAGTCTCATGAACTTTTCTGCCATGGCTGGCTTCAAACCACAATCCTCATTTCACAGCCTCCTGAGTAATTAGAATTACAGGCCTCATGGATAGTTTTTTTAAACAGTTGTACAATGTATCAATTGGTTTTTACAATGCCTCTTAGACTTTGTCATAGTGTCCATCGACTCTTCTAGTCTATAAAAACCCCACCCATCCCCTTTCTTTCCTAGTTCCATTTTCACATATGTGCATTGAATCTTATGTTGTATTTTCCAAGCCATCTACTCCCTATTACTTTGCCTCTTTCCATTTCTCCTTTAACACCTACCCAAGGACAAGATATGCTTCATCTTTTTACTGTTCACATGTGATACTGTTATGTCAGAGAGGTTAGAACATAAAATTGAGTCATTATGTCGAAAATGAACTTTAAAACTTTGGTGCAGAGGGGTGGTCGCCTGGGAGGATTGGGGGGGCGGGGGAGGATGGGAAGGGATGGGAAGGGGACAAAAAGAAGGAGGCTACAATGCTTGATAAGAAATGTACTCATTATCTTGCCCATGTAATTGTAACCCCTCTGTACAATACTTTCACAAAAAAATTAATTCAACATAAAATTTTACTGCTTTCTGTACTATATAGTCTGAACTCATATATAATTAATGGACATGTGTTTTACTTTTTTCAAATTTCATGGTCATATTTTAGATCTAATATACATATGAAAGGACTTACACTCCATTTCTCTTTCTGAGTCTTTCAACATCCCTTGCACATGAGCATGCGTGTGCGTGTATGTGTATGTGTGTGTGTGTGTGTGTGTGTGTGCGCGCACACACACACACACACACATGCTAGTTCAGGTTGACAAACTCAGAGCCTTATTCACTTTTTGCTTTTTTCCTCAAGGCTAGTACTTTACCACTTAAACTACAAATTACTCCCTGCGTTTTGATGGGTACTTAGAGATAATTTTCCTTAGTAACTGGTATTATTATGTATGAACCACCCAGTTCAACATATTATCACACTCTAAAGTCATTTTCAACTTCCCAATTTTTAAAGGAAATTATTGATAGGGCTTAAAACTCCAAATAAACCAGTAATCTACTGTAACTTTTGCATTCCCTTTTTCAAGCCAATTAGATTATAAGTAGCCTATTATCTTTGAATGCATAGTCTTTGATATCACAAAAATTATGTTCCTAAATACACCTTTTTCCTATCATACCTTTTCCTTTTTGGCTGTCATTTATGTGGCATTTATTATTATTTGTACCTGGAAGAAACATTGCATACATGTACTTTTGTTTTCCAAAAGTCTAAAATATTTGTCTAAAATATTTGTAAGTCAAATACAACTGAGTTATTTCTAACTGCCTTTGGAATATAAAGAAAACTTCATTGTATGTATGTTTATATATGTATATATAGTATGTATGTATGTATATGTATATATGTATATATATATCTATATCACATTTTCTTGATCCATTCATCTATTGAAGGACATATGGTTTGGTTCAATATCTTAGCTATGTTAAATAATGCTGTTATAATCATAGTTGTACTGGTAGCCTGAGTATGGCCTTGTTTGTGATCCTTTCGTAAATGCCCCAAAGTGGGATTTCTGGTTCATAGGGGAGCTGAAATGTACTCATTACCTTGCTCATGAACTGTAACCCCTCTATACAGCATTTTTAGAATTAAAAAAGTACAAAAAAGACAGAAGCAAAGCCAAGAATGTGCTGAACCTGACTGTCACTCATGAATGCTCACAGATGGCTAGGAGAAGGGCCAGGCTAGTGCTACTATGACAGGCTTGGCTTTGGCTTCTTCTTCAAAATAAGAAGTGAACAATAGGAGACTATTTTGTAACTAATCAACACTCAATTAACTAGGGGTAGAAAACAAAACAATAACAAAAAAGAAATATAAAGAAAACTAAAATATAAAGAAATCTGTGTTTAAGAGCATAGGGAGTTTTAGGCTCATGATTTGGGTATGATGTCAACTTAGCTCATCTCAGAGAAAACAAATGTAAAAACCCAATGAATTTTTTTTAACATACCTCTTAATTTTTCTATCCCCAATTTTCTTGTCTTCTGTTCTTGATTCTTGAACAGATAACCATTTGAGGGGATGTCGTGCATAGATGGGTATGGAGGAAGCATCAGCAAACATGGAATAGCAAATCCGGCCATACCTATATAGACTGTCCATCCAAACTGTTCAGCCATTTATGCATAGATAAATCCAACTATTGCAGAAAAAAGAATAAGTCCTTGAAACATCTGTTCAGCTAGCTTCTTCCCCTTGTAAACCTGGTTGTAACCCGGCGTCCAGCCCATGAGGGCTATGGAAGTGGTTGAGTCAAGGCATTGCATACTCCTGAATGGTTCGCTTTCAGGGTAACCGGGGGCAAGGAGCCACGGTTGAGATCTGGTAAATTGTTCTAAGCCTTGCTTTTGAGGGTTAATTGCTGCCCATACTGGCTGCGTCTCCATGGTGACTGCATTTTCTCAGCCTCTTTTCATTCTTTTCTAACACCTGAAACGGCACCAATTTAGACATTTTAAGATATTACTTCACTCGTCCCACTTTCACCTATGCAATCTTGTAGAGGTCCAGTAGTGTCCCAATCTGGGCAGATTTTAATCCTGGTGGTCTTGTAAATGCTGCCATAGTCTTACAGTTTCTCATACAAGGCTGGTTAAGGATCTCGTACTTCCTAAAGAGGCAAATGAAGGGATTTTTAAATGCTGTCCAACTTCCATATTGAACCACATAAATATCAAATCCCAAGGTCAAGTTATAGTTTTTTTTCATTTCTTCAACAGAAAAAGCCAATCCCAAAACGAATTATAGTTCTTGAAAATCAAGCTGCATAATGAGCATAGAAATTTAGGGAGTTTTTCAAAACTTAAGATTTTGATTGTTTGAATGCTTACTTCTCTGCCAATGAATATGTTAAAACATTATCTCCAATCAGGATAAATTACAAATATTATACTTATGTTTGTAAATAGGAATAAGTAAGGACATGAAGGGAATTTGTCATGCATGAGATTCAGAAACTTACTTAAGCTCTGAGACAGCTTACTTTATGCCCACTTTCACATGCACCACAGCACAAACTTGTCCCTTAAATATGAAATAGACTCTCATAAGACACCAAGTATTCAGTTGTCTTTTTCTTGGGGTAACAATTTCCATATGTGTGTGAAAATACTTTTGTTTGGCTGGGCACCAGTGATTCACACTTGTAATCCTGGTTACTCAGGAGTCTGAGATCTGACTACCATAGTTAGAATCCAGCACTGGCAGGAAAGTCTCCATGGAATATTAATCTCCAATTAACCACTCAAAATTCGGAAGTGATGCTTTGTTTCAAGTGGTAAAATGCTAGCTTTCAGTACAAAGCTGCTCAGGTACAACTCCACGGCCCCAAATTCAAGCCAGGGAATTGAAAATAAAATTAAAATTTGTGTTCGAGTCACCCAGTTTAGGTTATGTGTTTATATGGGAAGTCAGGCTAACTAACAAATATTTCAATTTAAGAACATCTTTCAGAAGCAAAGTGTCATTTAGAGAAGATTCCATAGTAAGCTCTGCTCACACACCCAACATTGTGAACAACACGTCCTGCAATATCAATCAGAACAAGAGCTCAAATATCAGGTGAGGGAATTGTATTTTCATTCATGTAGCACAAAGGGATTCATTCAACTCTAGGAAATCATTCTGAACAGAGGAACATCAAACATGGGGGAAGAGGAATGAATTGTGAGCAAACTCTACATTGAAATTCCAATTCCAAGGCCAGTAGGACAAAAAGGAGTAATCACTATTATATTCACAATATTTTTAGATTAAAATTGTGGATAGGAAAGAAAACAGGAGTAAAAAGGATTAAAGTACATTTCTTTCTTTGTGTACACTTTTGATATATGTATGTGTGCACATTTTAAGGAAATTAATATAAGGAAGTAAAAACGAATTGTTCAAAGGAGTAAACAATGGTAGCAACATGGAAATTCAAATGAGAATATTAACTTTTTCAACATATGGTATAATATATATATATATATATATATATATTTAAAATTTCTCAATTCATGCCTGTTAACTTAGTGATGTCTTCTAAATAGAAGAAAATAGTTACGTTGAAGGAAATCTAGTCGAGTACTAAACTGAAAGCAAGGATGAGGAGACATGTGAAAGAAGTTTTGTCAAAAGTTGACAACAGTATAAATAATAGTTAATATTAGTGTTTTGTGGATTTAGGAAATGATGAGGATGCTAACAAGTTAAAATGCTTGTTCTAATAAGTAATGACAGAATTTTAAATTCCTACATACACAAGAATAAGAATACATGATACCAACTAAAACATAAAATGTTAATCAAATTTTTGACAATGACATCTACACATATATGGCAAGCTATTGTATGATCAAGCTGTCAAAAGTGAATTTTGTATGGAAGATTCTCTAGCTTAGAAGAGAAATGGATCTAATACTTAGGTGTGTCTCTGTTTCTCTAACAGTTGAGTCCTAAATATAATACACAGATGCCAGCAGGGTTTGGCAGGAAGTCTTTACAGAACTGAAAAAAATGCATTCTATCTACCATGACAACGGTACTTTTCAAAGATATCTTTCACAAGAGAAAGATAAAGGACAAATGCACAAACATATTTCCAGACTGATGCAATTAAGAGACTATACATCCACCATACCTATTCTACAAAAATACTGAAGTCTTTTAGTCCAAAAGATACCTACATTAGTGAACAAGAAAATACACAAGAATGCACAAAATTTACTGGTAAGACAATAAACTGGTAATGGCAAAATTTAAAATTCTGGGTGGGTATCTGGATGAATGGCGATTAAGCCTGTCCATCCAGTGCCTGGGACCAGGAGTTTCCTTGATACTGCCCCCAGAAAAGACTACCTAGGCATGGGCCTACTCAGGAGCCATTATGCTATGTCACGTATCTCCATGTTCATGTCCTGTTTTATGTCTCCTGGCTCTTCTCCAGTCATCATGTCATCCCAACTCAGCAATCCATTGGAGCTGAATTGGTTTGCTAGTATTGTTTTCCTTTGGTCTGTTTCCTGAGTTCAGTGTATTTGGTGGATGCAGGTCTTTGTAATTGGTCATCTGCACATAACTAGCACTCCAATAAAGACTCCTTTGTCACCTCTGACTGAGCCTCCATAGCCAAGTTTATTTAAACTACAGAGTATACCCAGCACCAGAGTATCCCAGAAGGAAATGAAAATAGGAAAGGGATAACAAAATTTTCAGTCCCTAATCTCAATCCTAACACAGGGAGGTGTTGTGACTTCTTGGTCATGGAAGCAAGTTCTACCATTGCCCCTCAAGCATTTGTCTATCTCCTGGTGTAGGTAAACATATCCTACTACTAGCAAATAGTATTATGTGTGGGCTGGGCTCCACTGAATATCAGGAACTCAATACGTGGTGAAGATGGAAAACTCTCCTGGCAGATGAGCATGAGTGGTTGCCTAGCTGTAGCTCTATTCCAGTGCTTGACTGTTCAGCTCTAATGGGAATGAAAAAGGTCCCATCTCTCTACTTTAATGTTTAATCTTTCAGAACCTGTCCAAACTTATGTACCTGTAACCCCTCTGTGTATCACCTTTATAATATCAATAAAAACATTTTTTTCTTTTTTTATTGTGAAAATACTGTACAGAGGGGTTACAATAACATGGCAAGATAATGAGTACATTTCTTATCAAGAATTGTAGCCTCCTCCTTTGTTTCCCCTTCCCATCCCTTCCCATCCTCTCTCCACCCCCCCAATCCTCCCCTCCACCACACCCCCACACCAAAGTTGTAAAGTTCGTTTTCGACATAATGACTTGTACATCTCATTGTTGCAATGGGTCCACCTGTATCAATAAAAACATTTTTAAAGGCAAGTTGTCCTAGACAGAACAAGAGGACACAAGAGTAAGGGGAACTCTGACCCATCCTTAGCCTCACCATATATATTAATATGTGCCACTAGGTACAGAAAGCAAGACATAACGACTTATACATCTCATGGGTGGGGGTAGGCGGGTGGGAGGATTGGGGGGGCAGGTGGAGGATGGGAAGGGATGGAAAGGGGAAACAAAGGAGGAGGCTACAATGCTTGATAAGAAATATACTCATTACCTTGCCCATGTAATTGTAGCCCCTCTGTATGGTATTTTCACAATTTAAAAAAAGAAAGAAAGCAAGACAAGTTATGAGGCCTCTCCTTACTCATCTCGTAAGCTTCTCCTGACAGAACTGATGTTGGGTTTGTCTCAGATAATACAAAAAATTCGAATATCAGCTTTGCCAATCAAACAGGTACTGTGGGTGATTAGTACAATATATAGATTGCACAGTTTCTGCCTGTGGGCCAACACAAGGTGCTACAGCTGGCTCTGGCTTTAGATCTTAAACTAATGCTAGTGTTGCCACAAGAGTGGGCTCCAAAAAGAGTCAAAAACATTCTAAACGTCTCAAAGTGCCTAACAACCCCACAAAAATCTCACTTTGTGAGTTGGTCCTAAGGTATGAAGTTCAAACTGGAGTTGGGAAGAATTTCATTGTGTCTAGAGCCCATGAGGACTTCATACCTACTGAAACTGTTTAGGATTTCTAGTGTTAATGACCAACTGTCCATTCCCTGGAGAGCAGCAGAGCTTGGGTTTTCCAGTGCCTGGGGGAATGCTGTTACACTGTAGGTGGTTCATATCTATGCAATGTATTAGAACAACGAGCTCTTTTCCAAATAATCCTGTTTGATTAAAGTCTCACAATCTGCTATAAGCTATCCTTGCTCTGTCTATATATAGGTTAGGGAAACTCCTTTCAGATAGAATCAGGTGCCCCCTTCATAAATATTGATTCTTATTCTCATGCATCAAATAGTTGAAGTTGGATTAAGAGAACATTTTTTCATTCAAAAGTAGAGGCACAAAAAAAGATTCCGAAGATTCCACAGCTGTAAGCAGCACACTCTAAAGGGCCAGCCTAAGCCAGCATCTTCATGGCACATAAAACATGGTGCTGAAAATAACCAGTGAGGGTGCTTCTCTGATCTGAGCACTCCATTTTCAGGCTCTATTTCCAATGCTTTTCCTGCAGGTCAAGAGTTTCACATTATTAGAATTGGCACTCAAATTTTGAACAGATAGTTCAGTGCCAGGTGGATGTTGGCAAACATCCAGTAGATGGTCAGCAGAGTTAGGCTGCATGTTTTGAAGAATTCACCAACTCCAACAAGTCTAAGTGTAGGATACCTTGTAAAAGACTCATCAAGTCACAATGTCTATATTTTACTCCATGATACCCTTATGGCATCAGGGATATGTAAAACTACTCTAGGGAGATATCTGTTAATCCAATAACAGGTAAAATCTTTCCTCCATTACTTATTGTGATCAGAAATGCATAAGGATTCCTATTAGTGTATGTGGACAATTTGTAAATTGTAGCTTTATTTAATATATTGTTGATTTTTTTTTTGGTCCAGTTGTTGGGCCTGAGCTCTGGGCCTGGGCGCTGTCCCTCAGCTCTTCAGCTCAAGGCTAGCGCTCTACCACTTGAGCCACAGCGCCACTTCCGGCTTTTTTCTTCTTGTTTATGTGGTGCTGAGGAATCGAACCCAGGGCCTCATGCATGCAAGGCAAGTGCTCTACCACTGAGCCACCTTCCCAGCCCTATATCGTTGATTCTTAAAAACATCAAATGGATATTTGATTCACTTCACAAGATTACTTTCTGAGTACTTGAAACAACTGCTGGCTTCAGGGAGACTTCTAGTCCATGAGACAAGCAGGATCGCTCTGGCTCCAAAGGTCCCACATGTGTACACAAGGGCAGCACTTGTGGTGAGTAAATATTTCCACTCACAGAGCTTCTCTCTCTCTGACCGCAATTCCAGTCATCTTCTCCTGGACACTGTCTCCAGGTATTCCAGTATGCCTTAAGTTGTGAATGGTCCTTGTTTTTCTAGCCCATAAAAATTGAAGAGCTAAAATGTAAAATAAAATACTACACTACAGACAACATAAAAGAAGAAACATTTTATTTAGACAGTAAGCTACTGATTAAAACTTCAAATATCTCAGTAAATAAGAGCAAAATTTGACAAATGGGGTTACACTGAATTAAAAATGTGGCACAACACAATAAACAGTAACTAGGGTGAATAGATGGCTTACAGATTAGCTTAACATCAGCCAAGAACTTAATTATCAGAATATGAAGGAAGGTTAGAAATCTAAACTCTTAAGTAATGTCAATGAACACATTGGCAAGCAAATTTAAAGATATTCCTGACATCTGGAAGTATATGGGGCCAATTAAAATACAAAAATAGATGCTCAACATCCTTGGCATAAAGGAAATGCAAAGCCAAAGGACATTGAATTTTTCACACTTCAATGACAATGTCTATCACCAAGAACACAAATAAAAATGCTGGCAAAATAAAATGATCAGTTATACACAATTCATAGGAATATCATTTCATACTATGGAAATGTATGTAGTTTCTCACAAATTATAAAAAGCTGGATGCTTGTGGCTCACGCCTGTAATCCTAGCTACTCAGGAGACTGAGATCTAAGGAATGCGGTTCAAAGCCAGCCTGAGCAGGAAAATCTGTGAGACTCTATTTTTTTTGGGGGGGGGTTCCTGTTGTGGGACCTGAACTCTGGGTCTGGGCGCTGTCCCTCAGCTCTTCAGCTCATGGCTAGAGCTCTACCACTTGAGCTACAGCTCCACTTCTGGCTTTTTTCTTTTTTCTTATGTGGTGCTGAGGACTCGAACCCAGGGCCTCATGCATGAAAGGCAAGTCCTCTACCATTGAGCCACCTTCCCAGCCCCTGTGAGATACTTATCTCCAAAAATCCACTAGAAAATCAGAAGTGGCACTCTGGCTCAATCTGTAGAGCACTCTTCTTGAGCTGAAGAGTACAGGGACAGCACCCAAACTCAGAGGTCAAGCCCCATGACTGACAAAAAAACCCCACAAAAATGATAAATAGATTGAAGATATGAACCAATACCACTACCTTATGAGATTGAGGTTCATTGCATATGTACATGTATGTGTATAAATAAACCCTCTATAGAATTAACATATGCTACTAAGAATGAAAAAGTAAGTGATATAATTATATAATATAAGGAGTATACAAGATTAAAGGGCCAGTGGAAATCTCATTAAAAATTTTTTCCTACATCAAATACAGTGAAAATGGGTTATACTTTGGGAGAGGGACATACAAAGCAACAAAGAAATCATCTTATGAATATGTTAGAAACAACCGCATGAAAGAAAAACCATTTGAATCCTTATCTAGAGGTTCATTTCTCCTAAAATCAACTTATCTGACCATTTCTGCTTGTCTCAGACATATACGTTATTGCAAATTATGTAATTGTAACCCATCTGTATGATATTTTCACAATAAATAAAAGTTTTTCCTTCTACAATCTATAGTACATTTGCTGATTTGTTTAAACAGCAATGCACATTTTCTGATACGTAGTACGTGATTATGGGCAAGTACATCATGTGCATGGAAGGTTGCGACATTTGCAGAGTGTGTACACATCTCTGAAGTAGCTCTGCTTTCAAGGGCCATTGGGGTCTCTGTGTGGTATTTGTGTCTAATATATTATGACAAGTAGAAAACATAGAGTCTGTACCGATATTGATTTAGGCTCATGGTAGAGAAGGAAGTCTTCTATTACCATATGTTCTCAAAAACATGTCCTGAAAAACAAAACTAGATTGTGAAAGCAGGTTGAGTAAAAATTACCTGTGTAAAGGTGAAAGTTCAGAATGCAAATGTGACATTCAATTTGGCATCAAACTTGATTTATTGAGACTAACTTACTGAGGATATTTTTATGATGTACTAATCTGTGAATTTATCAGAATATATTAGATATAAATTCTAGAGCCCTTAGTAACATTTTGTTGGTTTCAGCATCATCATTGCTTCCAGGGAGAAGTAAGCAGGTACATTTTTGGAAGCCTGTGCAAATGGAAATTTTATGGAACCCTGCCTAGATCAACCAGCAACGTTCTGTGGACATTGAATTTATGAACTGACCCATTGGGTCTGATGCCTTAATAACTTTGGTTGATATCCCACTACAATACATTTTTTTTTTCTGTCCATTTCACCATGCACCTGACATGGGATCCTCTGATGCAATTCAATTGCATCATTCTGAATGACTTTTCGGCAAATAGACACAGATATTGGAGTAAACATATCAAAGTTAACTTCAACACTAGGGACTCACTGTCTGTGGTCTTGGAAGAAACAGTAGCACCCGAGATGAATAAGGAGAACTTGCAAGTGTGCTTTCCAACCTATGTTTTTCTTCTGGATGCAAGGCCACAGACGCAGAGCTCCAGGGAAGAATTTAATACATTCTTCCTGGGGATTCACAAGAGTTTTCCATGAAAGATGGACTATACTACACATGTTTGTGAATAAAAGGACTCATGTGCACATGTGCAAAGATATCTATATATATACACACATATGTGTGTGTGTGTGTGTGTGTGTCTGTGTGTCTGTGTGTCTGTGTGTCTGTGTGTGTGTGTATACCTAAAACTGTGGGCCTCAGTTTGAACCAGGATTTTAGCTTAGCAGATACTTCATGGATGTACCTTTCGACTTTCACATTCCTTTTCCTCCAGCTTCCACTCTTTGTTAGTCCTTGGCTGGCATTATGTGCTTTTCTACAATGAAGCACTAAGCACACATGGATGGAGATGGGATGTTGCTGGTGTTTTGGCCCTCTACACTTTAGACAAAGATCGCAGTAACAGGCGATGTTTCCAAGGCGTGAAGAGAACAAGCCCTAAGTAACTCATTAATCTATTTCCATTTACTTTTTGTTCTCAGGATAGGCAATGCCTGAGGGAAGTTTAGGTGCACAGATGAGTGTTCTCTTTCTTCTCTACCATGCCAACCCATCCTTATGCACCAGTGAAAAGCTCAGTTTCATACTTGTACCTTTCATCTATGGTTCAGTACATTTCTATCTACTAGTAGGAAATGAATTTGGTTTCCTCCCATATACAGCTTCTCTTTCTAGGCACTACACTTTACTCAACTATCTTCTTAATCCCAGAAGTCACTGCAGATTATGATGGGATGGCTGCTATTTCAAACATTTGAGTCAGTGTCACCAATTATGTACTAAAAGGCTTCAGATACTCCCTTCCCTCCTATTATACACACACAAACACACACACACACATATGTATATGTATATATATATATATATATATATATATATATATATATGTCCTTATCTTATATGCCAGTAGTATGTTTGCTTATCTTTTTTTCTTTTGTGCTTGTACTAGAAATTCAGGGCATGTGCACTGTACTGAGCTTTCTTGCTCAAGACTAGTGCTTTACCACTTGAGCCACAGCTCTACATCTGATTCTTTTTGGTTGTTAAATAGAGAAATGAGTCTCACAGTCACCCCTGCCCAAGATAGCTTCAAAACATGATCACCACATCTCAGACCCCTATGTACCTAAGACTACAGGCATGATGCACCAGTCCCTAGCGTAGTTTATTTTTCTTATTCCGTAGTATTTATCCATGTTAAGCTAACTTTCCTTCTCTTAATTTCCCAAAACATGTTTGTGTACTTTTGTTTCTGTGCTAATATGAACACATTGAGAATTATAATCTCAGCAAATCTCATAACTACCTATAGATATGAAGAAAAGAATAGTCTGTATTAGTAAAATATCATTAATGGTGGGGCTGGGAAGGTGGCTCAGTGGTAGAGCGCTTGCCTTGCATGCATGAGGCCCTGGGTTCGATTCCTCAGCACCACATAAGCAAAAAGAAAAAAGCCTGAAGTGGCGCTGTGGCTCAAGTGGTAGAGCGTTAGCCTTGAGCTGAAGAGCTGAGGGACAGAGCCCAGGCCCAGAGTTCAGGCCCCATGACTAGACCCCCAAAAAACCATACCCTTCATATTATTGACTACAGATAATAATATTTATACATGAAATCTTTCCTGTATATAAGTGGACCATGGCAATTACACAGCAGTAAATGAGAAATTTCACTCAATTCTACACCCACAATCGTTCTCAATTTCTGAACAATATGATACTTGTGCCAAATAATTTTTCATATTGTAGTTCCACCTGCAAACCATGAACTTTTTTCATAGTCACATGGTCTATTTAATTCCATTTTTATGCCTTCTTCTACATCCTTTATTCTCTCCTACATCTCTAATTATTTCTGTTCATTTTCACCTTCCTGAAGGAGCAAGCATTACAGGTATGGGATATTAGTGTTTGGTTTGCTTTGTACTCTTGATTGGCCTTTTCTCTCAAGGTTGATTCTCACCATTTGAATCACTCCTGCACTTCTGGATTTTTTTGGTTAACTGGAGAAAAGTCTGTCAAGGAATTTTCTACACTAGTTGACTTTGGCTTAGTATCTGCAATTCTCAGGTTCTTGATTATATAAGATTACACGCATGAGGCCCCAGCACAGATAATTTTCCAGACTTTCTGGATGTATTCCCAATCTCTAATTTGTATATAGCATTACCATCATTTGAAGGGATTTAAAATATTTTAGTATGTTTTGAATTTGTACAAATTATATTATGATAGGCGTCCATTGTGGTATTTCCATATATGAGTACAACATACTTGGAATAAATTTATTCTTATTTTTGGTTTTTCTTTTTTTGGGGGGGTACAGTTGGGGGGCCTGAACTCTGGGCCTGGGCGCTGTCCCTCAGCTGTTCAGCTCGAGGCTAGCACTCTACTACTTGAGCCAAAGCATCACTCCCGGCTTTTTTTTTTCGTTTTTGCTTATGTGGTGCTGAGGAATCGAACCCAGGGCCTCATGCATGCAAGGCAAGCACTCTACCACTGAGCCACCTTCCAGCCCCTTATTTTTGTTTTTTCTACTAAAGAAATTCAGCAATGATTTTGAGAAGCTACCTTTGTGTTCTAGATCATCTTTATAAAGAACTAGTTGGTTTGTTTCTTACAGATCCAGGTACAAATGTGCTTGAATGGCAAATAGGAGTGCAAGTTAACCACCTATGAATATAATTAAAAGTCATAATTGAAATGAGAATCCTCTAGTTCCCATGGCATTTGAGAAACTTTACCAAGACAGAAATAAACAATGAAAATGTAATGCCGTTCTCTATCAGTGGGACCCTGTAAGGCAATAATCTGCAGGTTCTTTGTTTGCATGGTATTTTTAAAACTGTATTTTTTTTGTTCAAAATTTTATTTATTCCATCCTAGTAAAAAACATGCAGATCAAGTTTAAAGAGATGGAAATGCTAACTACCTTAATTTGATCATTATAATTACATTATATTAATTATTAATACATGTATTAGTCACATTGTACCTCCACAAGTGTGTACAACTAAAGTAATAACTATTAGCAGAAAAAATGAAACAAATTAAAATTAAATGTGATCACTAGGAAATAAGGTGAAAATATTACAGGTATGTGATCTACTACTGTGTTTGCATGGAGTGTGTGTGTGTGTGTGTGTGTGTGTGTGTGTGTGTGTGTGTGTGTGTGTGTGTGTGTGTGTGTGTGTGTGTGTGTGTTTGTGTGCGTGTTCATACCAGTCCGGAGATTAAACTCAGGTGCTGTCCCTGAGTTTTTTGCTCAAGGTAAGGCTTTACTACTTGAGGCACAGCTCTTTCAGCTTTTTGCTGGTTAAGTTGGAGAGGAGGGTTTCATGGACTTTGTTGCCTATGCTGGCTCTGAACTGTTATCCTCAGATCTCAGCCTCCTGAATGACTAACATTACAGACATGAGACATTGGTTTCCATCATTGAATGTTATTTTTAATTTTTTGTACATTTTTATTGTAAGAATACTGTACAGAGGGGTGAGAAGGTAATGAGTACATTTCCTATTGAGCATTGTTGCCTCTTCCTTTGTTTTTCCCCTACCATCCCTCCCCTCCTACCGCCACAATTACCCCCTCCCACCAAAGTTGTAAAGTTCATTTTCCACATAGTGTTTTGTACATGTCATTGTTATAGTGGGTCAACCTGTATCCTTATTTAAGTATTTTGTTTTTTCCCTTCCCCTCCCTGAATTACAGAAGTAAAACTGTACCTTGCAGGCATTTAAACAATTAGCAAATTAGTTAATATATATGAAGCTACTTCATATATATTATTACAATACTGTGATCCTAGCATGCATCTCAGACCTCATCCCTGAGCTTTGGTATGCATGATATCATCATTTAAAAATACATTTCTTCTGCCCACACTGCTATGCTCTCCTTTAATTTAAATGTCTCTTGCCCTAAAGATTATCTTGAGGTTTGCCATTTACTCATCGCCCACATCCAATATTCAGTTACAATAACACTGCAAAATTTTGTGTGGCTTGATGTAGTTTTTATTTTTATTGTATTGATTGCTAAAATGATTTAATGAGTTTCAACCAAATATTTGGCTGTCCCACTGTTTCTTTCAGTGTGCTGAACCTTTTCAATTTGATGCAAACAAAGCTGCTATAAATTTCCATTCTTGGGTAGAATTTAGGGCCTTGTAAATAAGAAAAATATTCTACCACCTAGTTGAGTTCACACTTAAATCTTTCTTTTTCTTTTTTTCTTTTTTTGGTCCAGAAGTGGGGCCTGAACTCTGGGCCTGGGCGCTGTCCCTCAGCTCTTCAGCTCAAGGCTAATTCTCTACCACTTGAGCCACAGAGCCACTTCTGGTCTTTTTTGTCTGCTTATGTGGTGCTGAGGAATTGAACCTAGGGCCTCATGCATGCAAGGCAAGCACTCTACCACTGACCCACCTTCCGAGCCCCACACTTAAATCTTTCTATTATTTTATGACAGGTGTGAGATCTATTAAGGTTATCGTTATTTTATATTGACCTTCATTTTCACTACTACTTTCAATGTTCCAGTATCTATTTGAAAACTAATCAACTTTCATTTGAAAAAATTGTGTATTCAAGGATAGGCTTTAGTTTCAATGTTTGCCACATGGATAACCAATTTAACGGCTCCATGCCTTATTTTGGGTGCCATCTCTAGGCCATGTATTTTTTGTCAATTCTCCAAAAATCAGATATCTGTAGATGTTACAAGTATTTCTGTCTTATTTTTCATTGATTTATGTGGTTTTTTGTTATTTGGCCCCATAGCATAAGAGAAAGGCAGTGATTTTTCAGTACTGTTCTTATGTCTTAACATCATTCTGAATAAAGGATTTCCTTTTTCAGAAAATTTAGTCTGCCTGTTCTGTTTTTGTCTAGGAAGGGATAGAAATTTTGATGGAGATTGAACTGAACTTGTATATGGTTTTCAGTAATATGGCTATTTTCACCATACTGATTCAGCCCATGCAGAATCATGGAGATATGGATTAATGTATGTCATTCTGTTGATTGCTGCTTTAGGATTTTTACTTCAGCCTTATAACCCTTCTGTTTTGCACAAACTCCTTTTGATTCATTGCTGATTGCCACTATGCTTTTGCTCCTGACATCGTTTCCTTCATTCTTTCTACTATTCTTGAGTTTCTCTTGTTCATTGACATGCAGTGCAAGTTATTTAGTTCATTATTCCTTCTCTTGGTTTAAGCAAAATTTGATAGTTCCTTTAAGTCCTGTTTTCTATAACTATGTGTTTCTGATGTTCTTTTCATTTTCATTTGTTCCTAGGACCAGATTATTTCATGAAATGTGCCCTGAAAAACAATTCACTTTATCATGAAGCAATTTTTTCAATGAATAATTTTAATGCAATTATTATTTAAGTAATAATGGTTAAAATATAATTCATTTGATTTTCATATTATGTGCCCATATTCCTTGGTAATTTCTAGCATTACTACAGTGTAACCTACATGTGTGCTCAAGATAGTTGTAAAATGTTAAAACATGGCTGGTATTTGGCCCTACCCCATCATTTCTCCTGGAGAAAATTCATTACATTGATGAACAATGCTTTATTCAATAGAAGTTGGTTAAAATGTTCTTTGGCATATATAGGGCTCATGTAATCAAGGGTGAAATTAAATTCTAATGCCTGCCTGTTGATTCCGAATGGCAAATCTCTTCATAAAATCTTCACCTATTATTGTATTAAGGACTATCTCAAAGTCAGTTAGTATAGTTAATTGCTTAGAAGTGTGAAAATAAACACCTACAGTTACTATTTCATTTTGTTGATTTAATTCCTTTATCATGACATTAAAATCTTGTTACTTTTTGATCCTTTCATTAAAGTCTATTTGATGTGATGATGTTATACATGCTTGCGCATAGTTTTTTGTATTTCATTTGCATGTAATGTTTTATTCCACTTTTTTCAAGTTTTTGTTATTATTTTAAAGGTGATATACAGAGGGATTAGAGTTACATGTTGGATGAGTACTTTTCTTTTGGAATGGTGCAACCTCTGTCCTTTTCTCTCAGATTTTCCCTCCTAAGCCCCTTCCACACAAGTTGTATATTTCAGTTTCTGCCTAGTGTCTAGTATCACTGCTGCATTTGTTCACACTTTGTTCCACCATTTCTGTGTTCTCCCTTATCCTTACCAAAACAGATAAACTTATATAAAATCAGAAATCAAGAACAGTGACAAAGTTTTTCCATTTCCTTATGAAACTAGCAATATCATTTTTTCAGATGGGAGCATACAATGCCATTAGCTATGTAAACCACACATTCTTAATCCATCCACTGAGGGCCATCTGGGTTGATTCCATACCATGGCTATGGTAAACAATGTTGCAATGAACATCATTGGGCTGGTGTCTTCACTGTGGTCTTTTTTGTGTTCTATTGGATGAATGAATAAGAATGTAATTGCTGGGTCATAGGGAAGCTCTATGTTTACTCTTTTGAGGAATGTCCATAATTCTTTTATGAGTGGTTGAAAACTTTACATTTGCATCAAAAGTTTAGTAAGCATTCTTTTTTGGCCATATCCTTGGCAAAATCTGGTATTGTTAGTTTTCTTTATATTGGGCATTCTAACTGGGGTGAGGTGGAATCTCAATTTTGTTTTGATTTATATTTCTTTCATATAGAGAAATGTCAAATCTCTCTCTCTTGATGGATAAATTTACCATTCTACATCTTCTGCAGAGATAGCTCTCTTTCACTCTTTAACTCATTTATTAATTGGGTTATTGTTTCTTTGAGGACTTGATTTTGGAAAGGTTTAATGTTTTGACCATTGAGTATATTTTAGATACGAGGCCTTTGTCTGATGCATACTTAATAAAGATCTTCCCCCAATCTGTGGGCTTTCAATTTATCTTGCTAGCTATGCCATTTGCATTGCAGAAACTCTTCATTTTGAGGCAATCCCATGCATCCAGACTTTCTTTGATTTGTTGTGATTCTGCATATTGACTTCAGACATTTTGAATTGTGTCGAGGATCGTTGGTGTTTCCCCACCTCTTCAGGGTATCAGGTCTTACACTGAGGTCTTAGTTTCTTGTATAATTGATTTAGGTGAAGGGTGATATATAAGGTTCTATAATATCTGTTCTAATCTCTTTGAAGTTTTCAGCACATGTTTACACAATTCTCTTTTGACAACTTGTTGAAGATACTGTCTTCCTTCTATCCTATTTTTTTTCTCTCCTGATATATTATGTGGCTATAAGTATGTGGGTTCATTTCATGGTCTTCTATTCCATTGGTCCTCACCTCTACTCTTTTTTTGGCAGTTGTGGGGCTTGAACTCTTTGCCTGGGTGCTGTTCCTGTGCTCTTCAGCTCAAGGCGAGCACCCTGGAGCCACAGTGCCACTTCCAGTATTCTAGTGGTTTACTGGAGATAAGAGTCTCACAGACTTTCCTGACTGGGCTGGATTTGAACCATGATCCTCAGATCTCAGCCTCCTCTGTAGCTAGGATTACAGGCATGAGCTGCTGTTGCTCTGCTTTCTGCCCTATTCTTGTACTATTATCAAACTGTTTATTACTATGACTTTATCACAGAGTTTGAAGTTGGGTATTGATATTTTTATAGTACCAGTCTTCATGCTGAGGACTGTTCTTGTTGCTCTGGTCTTTGACTATTCCACAAGAATTTTCAGATTGCTTCTTCTATATCATTGAAGAATGTTTTTAAGATTTTTCTTAGTATTGCATTGAATTTGTAGATAGCTTGAGGCACTACTACCATTTTCATGATGATAATCCTTCCCAATCAGGACCATGGAAGGTTATTCCATTACCTTATAGTTGCTGTAGTCCATGGCTTCTTAGCTTCTCCAGAGCATTTTTCATAAAGAGGTGTTGAATCTTGTCAAATACTTTGTTTATAAGATTTTGTAGTTGCTGTCCTTGTTTCTGTTGATGTGTTGAATCTAATTTGATCATAGAATACAACTTCTTTGGATAGTTGTTAAATTAGGTTGGCTGGAATTTTATTTAGAAGTTTTGCATTGATGTTCATCCAAGAAATGGATCTACAGATCTCTTTCATGATGAGTGTATGTTGTTTTTGGATGAGCGTTTTGCTGGTTTCAAAAAAGAACTTTGGTAGTGATCTTTCCCTTTCTGTTTCATTGAAGATTTTTAAGAAATAATGGAGTGAGTTCTCTTTGAAGGCCTTATAGAATTCAGCTATATATTCATCAGGTCCTGGGCGTTCCTTAGATGGGAGGTCTTATATTGCCAGTTCAATTTCATTACTTGTTATGGGTCTATTGTCTTGGTTCCAATGTATTTTGTTTGTTGGAATATATCAACATTCTCTGGAAATTTCACCATTCCTCCCAATTCTCCAATTTGTCATGATAAATGTTTACAAATTATTCCCTTCTAATGTTCTAAAGCTTGATTGTATCTCTCTTGATTTTCCGATTTTTGCCTATAATTTTCTTTATGTGTGTACATACTCTTCTTTTGGGGATCAGATTTGCTAAGAGTATGCCAGTTTTATTAATTTTCTTAAAAGAACCAATATTTGTTAATGTTTTATGGTATTTTCTTCTCTATTTTATTTGATTTAATTTTTAGTGTTTCAACCTTTTACTTTGGCTTTTGGTTTATTCCTGTTCTTCAAGAACCTTGATTTTCATCACTAAACTACTGATTTGAGATTTCCCCAACTTGTTTTTGTAAGCACAGAGTTATAAATATTCCTCTGAGTACTGTCTTCATTGAGTCCTAGAGGATCTGTATTTTATGGGTTCATATATGTTGTTTAATAAATATTTGAATTCCCATTCTAATCTCTTCATTCTGTGATATATTATTCATTATCCACACTTTACAGAATTTTCTGTCATAGCATTATGTGTTGAGCTGTAATTTTATTCCATTTTGATATGTCAGGATGCAGGGGAATAATATCATATTTTTTTAATTTGCAAGATTTGTTTTGCGACTTAAAATATGATCTACTTGCTAGAGTGTTCATTAAGTTGTTGAGAGGAATTTATATTCTGATGCTCCTGTTTAAATATTCACTAGATATCTGGAAAAACTAGGTGGTCCATACAATCATATATGTATGAATTTTCTTTGCAGAGCTTTTCCTGGATGATCCAGAGATGACAATGATGTATTGATGTTACCAATTATCAATGTGTTTAGATCTATGTGCATTGTTAGATTAAAATGCATTGTTTAATAAAATTGGGTACTCCAGCATTTGGTGAATAGATATTTAGAATTGGTATATTACTCTGAGAAAGAGTTCCCTTTATTAGTATGTAATGTCCTTCTGTGTTTATTCTCATTAATTTAATTTGATGTCTATTTCATCTGATATTAGGATTGCTACTCCACCCTATTTTTTGTGGGTTTGCTTTCTATTTGATAATTTTTTTGGTTGGGACAGCAGGTGGATGTGTTTTATATCTTGATCCAATTACTCAATCTATGTCATTTAATTGTAGGGTCAAGTCCAATAAAATTGATATTTAGGACTGAGAATTATTTAGTAACTCCTAACATGTTACTCACCTTTCTTCTGTATCTTGATTATCTGCCCTATTGCTTGGTTATACTTTTATGAAACTTTAATTGCCAGTTTCCTGTTCTTCTATGGATTCTATAAGTAATTCTTAATTACTTATATTTTAATATTGCCTCAATTGTTAACTTTAAAGGTTTGTTGATTTCATTGCATTAATTTCTTTAGAATGTGCACACATGAATAACTTTATACACATAAACATGACAAAAGAGAATGAAAAGTACTTTGATCCTCTTTACTTTTTTATAGTCATTCTTTTCAATATCTCAATCTAAATATATTGGGAAGTGATTACTGCATTGTGCTACGGTGGCCTTGGAAATTGGATTTCAATGTAAAGCTTGCTGACATTCTCATCCCCATGTTGGAGGTTACTCTCTCCATAATAAGCACCTGGGAGTTGGATGACTCCCTTTACTATTGTTATATGAATGAGAAATAAAATTCCATCACCTGATGGTTAAGCTCTTGTTTTGCTTGATATTGCATCAAGTGTTTTTTTTTTTTTTTTTACTATGTTGGGTCTGTGAACATAACTTGCTATAGAATCTTCCTTAAATGACACTTAGCTTCTGAAAGACATTCTTACATGGAAGATTTGTTAGTTACTCTGACCTGCAATATAACCACATTACACAAACTAGGTGGCTTGAAATAAAACTTTTCTCATATGTGGAGATAGTTACCAAACATGAAAACAATAGAATATTTGTTGTCTCATGAAAGCCAGCCCCACATTTAATGGAAAATGATTGCTGTGGTTTATGTGGTAGTAGAGATAAAGCAAACTATCTTGTGCCTTAACTAACTTTTTAAATTTCATTCATGACAAATTTCCTTTATGTCTTTCACACATGAAACTATATTCACATTATATCCCAATTTAGGGTAATATTTTAACATATATATGGGCAAGAAAGTAAGCATTCTATACTTCAACATCCTAAGTTTGAAATACTAGTCTTGAAATTCTATGTTCATTATTCAGGTTGACATTCATGAACTACTAGTGTGTTTTTTGTGGTAGTTGCTATTAAAGAGCACAACAAATATCCTAGTCTTTTACATAACTTGACTCTGGGATTATATAGATATAGATATAGATATAGATATAGATATAGATATAGATGTATGTATGTATATAATGTTCAATATGGAAATTCAACAGCATTTAAAGATCCCTTCATTTGCATCTTGAGAAATTATAATATTCCAAACCACAATCATATGAGGGAAAAAAGTCCATAGCAGCATTTACAGGACCATCAGGAAGAATATCTGCCCAGATTGTTACATTTCTGAATCTTTACAGGTCCACAGATAAGAATAGGAAGGGTAGGCGATAGTAAAAATATCAAATTTGGGGCCATTTCAGCTGTTAGGAGAGTATGATAGGAGGAGATTGGATTTATGAACCTATCAAATTTTGTAATATCAAAGAGTAAGTACTCAAATATAATGGAATAGGATAGTCCCTTTGGTTTGAAAAGAGAAAAGTTAGATATGACAAGAGGGTTTTTTAAATTTTATTTTATTTTATTTGTGAACATACTGTATAGAGGGGTTACAATTGCATGGGCAGGATAATGCGTACATTTCTTACCAAGCATTGCAGCCTCCTCCTTTGTTTACTCTTCACATCAAAGAGGGTTTTTTTTTTAAGTTTTACCCTTACTAATTTTCTTTAAAAAATCAGGAAATGACTTGAAAGTGTAGAGATATGTTAAGCAGAGTGTGCAAGTAATCAGAAAACATTCTGAATCAACAAGAATTAAACAGGAATTAATGTGTGGTTCAAGTTGTTGATTGGTAGCTTTGAAAGGAGTAGTACATGAGTCCCTGAGTTTATATCCCTGTATTACCACACATATACATATGCTTCTGTGTAAGATATATTGAATGAAGAAAGTCAGGCTCAGAAAGTGAAAGTAGGGGGTGGAAAGGTGGCTCAGTGGTAGAGTGCTTGCTTTGCAAGCATGAGACCCTGGATTCCATTGCTCAGCAGAAAGATCTGGAAATGGTGCCATGGCTCAAGTGGTAGAGTGGTAGACTTGAGCTGAAGAGCTGAGAGACAGTGCCCAGGCCCAAAGTTCAGGCCCCACAATTGGCAGGAAAAAAAGAAAGTAAAAGTAGGTATGTGTTCTCTCATATGTAATATTAGATAAAAATTATGCTCATGAAATATTATAAAGTTATGGAGCCCACATATATTCACTTACATATATACATGATCAATCTGAATAAATTATAGTACATATCAATCTAACCTTTCTGAAAAATTAACAGACTATATAAAAAATGAGCCCCAGAAGCATATCTTCTTGGGGCGTTTTAAGGGGATGTGGAAAGGTGTAAAGGTAAAAGAAGAATATGGTTGGGCAAATACAACATAATATTCAATGTACATATGTGAAAATGGAACTATTAAAGTCAGGGAATACCTGTGGTAGATACAAATGAGAGGAGTTGATGTGACAAAGACCAAAAGAGTTGATGTGACAAAGACAAAGACAGTGACAAAGACCAAAAGACATTGTACAAATTGATTTGTTTTACACTTAATTAAAAAGTTTTATTTTTTCTTTTCAAAAACTAAAAGAAAAACATGTCTAAATAAAATACAGTGAAAGCAGGGGTTATACCATGGGGGAGGTACATACACAGCAACAAAGAAAGCATCTTATAAATATGATGGAAATAATCGTGAGAAAGAAAAAAAAACCCAGATGAATCCTTATCTTGGGGTTTATTTTGCCTAACATCAACTTGTTTAAGAGTTTCTGTTTGTCTCAGACATATACTAGTTATTGCAAATAAGAAAACCATAGGACCTATGTTTCGTTGGGCCTGGCTTACTTCACTTAATATAATTTTTTCCAAGTCTTTCAACTTCCTATCAAATGGAGGTGGTGGTGGTGGTGGTGGGATTGAGGGGGAATGGGGAGTTGGAGAGGGGAAGGGATGGGAAGGGGAAACAAAGGAGGAGGCAACAATGCTTTATAAGCCCTGCTTTCACTGTATTTGATGTTGATATAATTTGTGGAGGGGAAGGGAAAAAACAAACTGTTTAAACAGGGTTAGAGGTAGACCCATTACAACTACGAGATGTACAAGACGTTATGCCAAAAAACGAACTTTACAACTTTGGCGGGGTGAGGAGGTGGGGAGGGGGTAGGGTGGTTGTGATATGGGGGTGTGGGGGTGAGTGGGTGGGGAGGAGAAGGGATGGTATGGGGAAACTAAGGAGGAGGCAGCAATGTTTGATAGGAAATGTACTCACTATCTTACCCATGTAATTGTAACCCCTCTGTATGGTATTTTCAAAATAAAAAAAAGTAATAAAAAGAGGTGATATCTCAATGTTGTTTTTTATTATTTTTTTATTTTGAAAATACCATAAAGAGGGGTTACAATTTCATGGGCAAGAAAAAAAGAAAAAAAGAAGAGGCAAAAAAAAAAAAAAAAGAAAAAAGAAAAAAAAACATGCCTTCCATTTTCTTCACATGGTTATATAACATATATGATGACTGGGATTGTCATAGATAGAAATGTTCTCATTCATGGAGCATCTTCTATTCCTTATCTTTAGTTTACCTTTGGGACTTTTGATCATGTACTGAGTGACCATAAAAAGTTTCCTTCTCTCTATTAGATGTCCCCAAAGAACACATCAGTAGCAACTGCCATGGTCTTATTACTACTTCACTTCAGCTGGAATTGGGTAGGACTGTTAACATTACAAGATGAAAATGTTTGCGGATTCTTCCTGCATTGAAAGAAGAGATGGCCAAGAATAATTTGATCTGGCAATAACAAACCAGTGATGTATATTTTAAAAATCATGGCACCCTATAACCATATAAGTAAATCATCAGCGTATGTCCTCATCCTATATGTCCATGATGAATTCCTACTATATTTAATGGTGTGTGTTGAGTAAATTTTAATAAAAGGAAAAGTTGTAGAATGGCATTTAACCATAAGAAAAATATTTTCTGCTTAGTTCATTACATGTACCTGTCATTTTTTTAACATCATCACCCAGATGTTTTTGGATTCACAAATTTTGTCAAAGTAGTTAACCGTTCCAAATACCCAGGAGACATTTTCCTTGGTGGGCTGTGGTTTCTCCTTTAATTGCTCAGGTTCTGATTCTGATTTGGTAATGGGGAGAACTATCCTCATGATGCCTCTTTGGCTTGGTTGCCTAGGCACATTTTTGACATGACTATGTCTGGAGACAGTTACAGTATATAGAATGCTGTATATTCTGTGGCCCAGGCTCTCCATGACACGCTTCTTCATCAAGCAATATTATAAACAACGGAAAATAGAAAAGGTTCAGTGCCTTCACCTGCACAGGTAAGGACTTAAAGTTTTGGATGGTACAGTGAGGAACGTCATTTCCTAGACAGGTCTCTTACTGTATAACAGTTTGTAATTGAGGTCTCTTACACATGTGTGCTTGTGCTGTTAATTTAAAGCAGGTCAGTAAAAAGTGCAAAATATATTCCATTTTTCCATAAATTCATTTAGTTTCAAATAACCTCAACATGCTCATAGCTAATGTTTTGAAAATTAAAAATTCACCTTTTCCTGATGTGTTTCTTAATACTAGTAAAGATAATCTGCTAAACAGAATTATCCATATTTTTATAAGTAAATTAAATTCATTCAACTTTATGCATGAAAATTTTACCATTCTCAAACTATAGATTTTTACAAACTTAGTTATGTGAAACTGTAGTGAGGAAATTGGGAATTGTCTCATTTATGAGTATTTGTATGGAACTGGTTTCTCTTGAAACAAAGACTTCTATTTCTTTGCTGAGTGACCAGGATGTCCAAAGATTATTTTGATGATTTTTTGTCCCATAGAATTTTTTATTTCTTCATTAGGTTTTTCTGCTCTTTTGGAATGCTGAATCTGAAATTTTAATCAGGAGCTTTACTCATTTCAGATTTTTTGTTTTAAGTCTGAGATGTACTTCATCATAAGATGATGTATCTTTTTTTAGGTGTACCCATTTTGTGAATAAAATACAATTTCATAATCCTCTTTGAGGCCAAGAGATTTTGATTGAGAAAAGGAAATTAGAAGAAGAGTATGACATTGTGAACATTTGGAATTTTCCAGAAGGTCTGACCTCAAGTGGAAGTAGGCCATTTTTCTCCACATAAACTACATGTTCACAAGCGTTTGAATAATAAAATATGGTAGAGTGGGCCATAGGAACTACAAAGGTGGGTGGGATCTAATTGTAATTTCATATAAATAAGCAGATTTCACCCTTAAAATGTATTCCTGGCTGGGGCCAGAAAAGTCACTCCTATAATACTAGATGTTTAGAAGTCAGAGATTTTAGTATCATGGTTTCAAATCAGTCCTAGCAGAAAAGCCTGTGAGACTGTTATCTTTATTTAAACACCCAAAAAACTGGAAGTAGAGCAGTGGATCAAGTGATACAGTGCTAACCTTAAGCAGCAAAGCTTAGATACAAAGCCCAGGCACTGAATTCAACAATAGTTCTGGCTCACACATATACTCTCACACACAGAAAAAAAACCACACAGACTTTATACTCTCTGTGCTTACTAACATTTAAGTATATCAAACTTAAGAAATTTTATTGATTGACTCTTGGATAGAAAAGAAACAGAATAAATTAATGGAGCTGAGCACTGGGGACTCATGACTGTAATCCTATCCTTCCAGATCTAAGATTACATATCAGTTTAAAGCTAAAATGGGAAGAAAATTTTGTGAGACTCTTATCTTGATTAACTACCAAGAAGATCAAGTGGAGCTATGGCTCCAGTGGTAGAGTGGTAACCTTGAGCAAAACAGCCTCAAGGACAGTGGCCAGATACAGATTTTTATCTCTAGGTTAAGCACCCAAAAAATAAAAAGTTAAAAGTGTGTTGTTCAATATTTATTTAGAATGTTATCATAGAATGTAAATTGTATTTTTCTTAGCTGGTTTCTATGCTGAGAGAAAGTATCAGAGGAAACATTTAATTTTTTTAAAGAGTTATTTTGCTCCCTTCTGTGGAGAATCCATTCAATGGTTTGTTGTCTTGCTACTTTAATGATCTGTGGAGAGAGCAAACAGTGAAAGAGCTTGTGTGAGCAGATTTTCAATGCATGGCACTGGATAGATGAAAAGAAGATTGGAAGGGCCTGGGCTTCATATAACCCTATAAAGATGAGGCCTGTGCTTTATCTTATAGCATACTTTTAAAGCATCAAGAGGATTCTTTCTCCTTGTCCCTCAACATGTCACAGATGAGAAGGAGACTACATAGGATATTATGAATTCAAGGAAATTCCAGAAGGCTGTCAACCAGGACCTACTTTCCCATCATTATCCTCTTTCTTTTAAAGGACAGACACTTCTCAGTAGTTCAGACTAGATAGAGACTAAGTATATACTACATAACACTTTTGATATATGATGTGGAATCTATAACTGCATTATTAGAGTTATGTTCATACAATTATATCCTTAATAATCCTATTCTTTAAATCAATGGACTTTTTAGTATTATGTAAAATTCTATACATTTACTGACAAATATCTTATTGTTCTCAGGCTCCTCACTGTCTGCAGTGAGATATGTCCTGGATTCAGGAAATCCCCTCAGGAAGGAAAGATTACCTGTTGCTTTGATTGTACCCTTTGCTCAGAGAAAGAGATAGCTAATAGGTAAGTGCATGACTTAGGAACAAATTTATGATTACTCCCTTGTGTTACCCAATCCCTGAAACACAAATGTTGTATAATAATTGCATACTCAAAGACTTCCTTCTTTCACCTTGTAAATTAATTGTGACACTGGATGACACTGCTCCTTGAAATAAAAAATATAGGCTCTGAATTACTTGTAAGATTATTTTTTTCTACTCATTTTACACATGATTATTCCACTCCTTAGCAATGTAAGTTTAATGTCTATCATATGAAGTGCGAAGCCTTTTTAAGTACATGGTCTCTATCTTCTTCAAGTTCACTTTAGGGTGCAAAAAAAACAGACATCTTGTACACCTTTATTTCCTAGTGACCAGAAATGTTCTTTCAACAGAGTGTGCACTCTGTGTTGGGTTTGGTCGAAGAAGCAGGCAACAGTGTTTTGCAGAGGATGATTGTACAGCTTTTGTTCTCCACCACTTTATTGATGAGTCAGATGGACAAATATAATGTCTGCAAGGAATAGCTAATGGGTTCTTATTTATATTGCATAGAGACATTCAAGGAATTCCAAACATTTCTGTCCAGAATTTTGGATTAGTAGTTTGAGTAATACACAAAAGACTGAGAATTAGTATGGCAGCATTTAACATGCAGAAACGTTCTTTTTATTTTGGTCTGTCAAGGGGCTTGAACTCTGAGCCTGGCTGCTGTCTCTAAGCTTCAGCTAATGGCAAACACTCTACAACTTGAGCTAAATCACCACTTCTGGTTTTCTGGTGGTTAACTGGAAATAAGAATCTCATGGGCTAGGAAGATGGCTCAATGGTAGAGTGCTTGCCTTGCATGCATGAGGCCCTGGGTTCTATTCCTCAGCACCACATAAGAAAAAAGAAAAAAGCTGGAAGTGGTGCTGTGGCTCAAGTGGTAGAGCACTAGCCTTGAGCTGAAGAGCTGAGGGACAGCGCCCAGGCCCAGAGTATAGGCCCCATGACCGCCCCCCCCCACAAAAAAAAATAAGGGTCTCATGGACTTTCCTGCCTGGGATGGCTTCGAACCATACTCTTCAGATATCATTAGCCACATGCTCCAGTATGTGCAAAAATTTTTTCATAGGCTTTTACAAATGGAAATAAATATTATGGGTGATAGTCACAGTATGTAAAAAAAAAAGATTCAAACTGAAAAAGGAAAATGTAGGCAAGAGTGTGGGAACATGAAGAAGAAATAGAAATAGTACTGAACATATCAAGGAATAATTGATAATATTTTCTTTTGTTGCTAGTAAGTGTTGACATGTTAGTATTATCCCTATGTAGGGATTCCCAATATTCTTTTAAGTAGTGAAAAGTGACTATTGGTTATTTGACTTCCTCACTAGATATGGAGCAATGTGTAAAGTGTCCTGATCACCAGTATGCCAATGCAGAGAGTAACCAGTGACTTAAAGAGATGAAAGTTTCCTGGCTAATGGAGAGCTCTTGGGAATGGCCTTGACCTGCATGGCCATTTATTTATGTACACTAACAGGGAATTGTCCTTGGAGTCTTTGTGAACATCAGAACACCTCCACTGTCAAAGCTAGTAATCTCTCATTATCTTGCCCATGTAATTGCAACCCCTCTGTACAGCATTTTCACAATTAAAAAAAAAGCTAGTAGCCAGGCTCTCAGGTACATCCTGCTCATCTCCCTCATCTTCTGTTCTCACTTTCCTTTGCTCTTTAATGGCTGTTCCAACACAATCACCTGCATTCCACAGCAAACCACGTTTGGAGTTGCATTCACAGTATCTATTTCTGCTGTCTTGGCCAAAACTGTAAATGTGGGTCTGGCCTTCAAGGTCACTTCTCTAGGGAGAAACAAGAGGTGGCTGCTGCTATCAGGGGCTCCTAACGTCACCATTCCTATCTGTACTCTGATCTAGGTACCTCTCTGTGTACTCTGACTAGAGACTTCACCTTCCTACTCTTACACAGATATACACTCTAAATGTGGCCATGTGCTCATCCTGTGTAACAAGGGTTCCCTCACCACTTTTTACTGTGTCTTGGGATACTTGGGCTCCCCTGGCCCTGGCCAGCTTCATTATGTTTTTTCTGGCCTGGCACCTTCAATGAAGCCAAGTTCCTAACCTTCAGCATGCTGGTGTTCTGTAGTATCCGGTTCACATTCCTGCCTGTCTACCTCAGTGACAAAAGGAAAGTCAGGGTGGCTACAGAGGTTTTCTCCATCTTGGATTCCAGTAAGAGTTGCTGGGTGGCATCTTTGCCCCCAACTGCTACATCATTTTGTTAAGGCCAGATAGAAATTTTCTGCATGGCTTCTGGGACAAAACACATATTATGAAAAATAAGTCCTCTTATGATTGAACTTACATGGATGACCAAATGTGTAGATGGTCTACATTCTTTTTTCCATCAGATATTAGTTTATATTGTTGTAATGAATTCCATGAATAAGTGATTCGCACTCATTTTTCTAGTAATGGTTGAGTCACAAGTTGTAACCAAAGCCAGGTAAATTTGAATATCATTCTATTTTTTTATTTCTATTTACTGAGTACTTATCTAATCATCTCCACTAGTGTATTTTCATTGATTCTAGTTTACAAATTATGCTTTCTTAAGCATTTGCCTAAATTTGTTTTTTTGCTGCTAGTCTGTCTGGGAATTGATCTTAAAGCCTGGTACAGTCCATTTAATTATTTATTTATTTATTTATTTATTTATTTATTTATTTATTTATTTATTTATTGCATAAGGATAATGTTTCACCAATTGAACTCTAATTTTTGCTCTGTGATAGTTAACTGGAATTAATATTCTTTTTGATTTCCTGTCCAATTTAGCTTTTAACCTTGACCACCAGATCAAAACTTTCTATGTAGCTTAGTTTATACATATTTTCCTAATTTTTGAAATATAGTTTCTGCCTGCCTTTATATCACTATTCTTCTTAGTCACAATTCATTCATATTATGCACTTTTAAAAGTGCATGGTTTCATATACTTAGTTGAATGTATTTTGGTTCATTGTTATATATTTCCATTCACACATCTGCCTTTTTCCATATTCCTCAATCTATTTTGTCAGATCCATCTTCCCCATGTCCAATTTCATTCCCACTGTCTTTCCTTTTATTCCTTTTCTTCTTCCTCTTCTGTCTCTGCTTTCTCTGTGTTGTTTCAGAATTTCAAAAATGGATTTTATAAGCTACAAAAATACACTTCAATTGTATACCATAATGTATTAGCTTTATGAAGTAATAGCTAAAAAGTAAAGATTCATAGTAGGTTGTTTACCCATGGCTGGATGTATTTTTCAAGTAATTCTTTTTTTTATAGCCTTAAAAATATTATATATACAAAATTATATGCTTTTATTGTCGGTCTGTTGGGCTTGAAGTCTGGGCCTGAATCCTGTCCCTGCACTCTTCAGCTCAAGGCAAGCACTCTACCACTTAAGCCAGAGCACCACTTCTGGTTTTCAAGTGGTTTATTGGAGATAAGAGTCACAGACTTTCCTGCCTGGGCTGGCTTTGAAAGTGATCTTCAGATCTCAGTCTCCTGAGTAGCTAGGATTACATGGGTGAGCAACTGTCACCTGACTTAAAATTATATACATTTTATCTGTCTATAAATACTTTTTCTTTTTATGTTTCCAATTGATGTGATAACAAATAATTTTTACATTTCTATTATTTTAATTTTATAAGAAATGCATTATTCGAAACAGATTGAACTATTGGGTTTTATACTATGTTTAAAGAAAGACATGACTATTTCTGACAAATGGTCACATAATGGCATGCCTTTCTGCCCTGTCCTTTGGTTTATTGCACCTTTCTGTCTTCTGGCATTTGTATTGCTTTATGTGAAAATCTATTTTTTAGTATATCTGAGTACTATAAATGTTTTCCTTCAACATGCAATTAATGAGTCCAATGATATTTAATTTCTACTAAGAGAATGATTATATACTAACAATGGACTTTAGTTTTGAATTGGAAGTATTGGCAAAATTCCACATTACTCTTTATTATCCTTTCATAAGGCATACTACTTTGCAAATATTTCTAAATTATTAGTATTTTATCAAGAGATGGTCAAAATACATTAGTTTCTAGAAAGTTCACGTTATCTTTCTTCTTTATTTTAATAATTTCTTCAATACAATTGGATTATTATTGGTGAATTAAACACTGATTGCACATTAACACTCGTCGCGACACATGAGGTCCCCAACTATCCATTATGCAGAACTAAGTGCATTTAGGCCATCAGGAAGGAAAAAAAAGTTATAAATCTGGGAAAAAAAAGAGAAGAGATGATTCTTTACACAAACTGACAAGGTTATGCAAATAGTATGGCCAATTGTAGAGATGAAGTTCTGGTATTGACATTAGTAATAATAAAAATATGACATTCAGGGGCTGGGAAGGTGGCTCAATGGTAGAGCACTTGCCTTGAATGCATGAGGCCCTGGGTTCAATTCCTCAGCACCACATAAGAGAAAAAGCCGGAAGAGGCGCTTTGGCTCAAGTGGTAGTGCACTATCCTTGAGCTGAAGAGCTGAGGGACAGCACCCAGGCCCAGAGTTCAGGCCTCACGACCGCCCCCCCCCAAAAATGACATTCAATGGATAAATACCCACTTCAATAAGGAGTCATGAGCTAAGCAGGTCACACATAACTGATAGTAAATATCCCAGAGTAATACATATTAAATATACACATATAATACTTTATGTACATATAATGGGTATTCAATGATGGGTCAAAGTGTGGGTGGTCTCAGTTCCCTCACAGCTCCATAAAGATGTCCCCACGCTTTGATTAGTTTATTTTGATTTGAAGCAAAAAAAAAAAAAAACCAGTGAAACTCTGTTACCATCATAGGAAGGTGATGTCACATACTTTACTTTATAGTTCTTCATGGAAGGATACCGAAGGTCATATATTTTCATTCTTTATTTTTGGCATGCCTGGGTGGACACAGAGTTAATACTCCTTATAGAAAAACAAATTGAAGTGAGCCTGAAGTTTTAAGACATGTCTGATCAACCACAAACCACATTTACATACTGAAAATTATCATCCAAAAATATGCTGTAGAAGCAGAAATACTTTTGTTACATGTAATGTCTTATAACATTTGACTTTGAAAATTACTTATAAATTTCTCTAAGATTGGATATATTTATATTTGAGTGTGATCATGGCATTATTTTGCTTTTGTTTTTGTGTCAACATTGGGGCTTAAATTCAGGGTCTGTAGTGGTACCCTTTGGTTTTTTTTTTCTTTATATAGATTAAGTGAATACATAAATTTCAAACGTTTTACATCACTGTGGGATACTGATACTTATTCTCACAAACATGTTTATAGGGTTCATACACCTTATATTCCATTATTGTGTCCATGAGCTTTTATGTACAAAGCAAGCACTCTAACATTTAAGCTATAGGACAACTAAGAGTGTATCTGGTGATTGAATAGAGAAGAGAGTCTCACAGACCTTCCTTCCCTGCCTGGATTTCAATTGTGATCCTCAGACCCTAGACTAGCTGAGTAACTAGGACGCTCATCACAAAACACTTTGGAAAAAAGTTCTCTTGTTTTCATGGATGTCGTTTGGTATTTGATATTGAATTTCCCCACCCACTCCATTTTCTCTAAAATTGGATCCATATCTTGATCATGGGTATATTTGATGGTAGTTGGGTTGTACCAATTCTGGGTCTTGAACTTGACTTCCTGGGAGTTGTCCTTGAGCATTAATGCACAATACCAGCATGCCACTACTTAAACCACAGCTCCACTTCAGCATTTTTTGGTGATTCACTAGAAATGAGAATCTCAGACACTTTCTTGCCCAGGCTAGCTTTGAACTATGATGCTCAGATCTCAGACTAGTAGAGTAGCTAGGATTCTCAATACCAAAAATAGTTTCATTCATTGGTGCTTAGAAATGACACAATTCTATTCATGCTTTTCCTTTATTTTTGTTTTATTAAGGGAGTGATACAGTAAATGAAAGATCTTGAGGGATTGCCGCAGCACTTGTAGGTTTGCTTACAAACATTTAGGAACAGGATCATGTTCCAGTTCTTACCAGGCAGAGACCACTCCAGCTTCCTAATATTGTGTACACAGGACACATAGATGCCTACTGGGATGAGAAGTCCAGGGGTTTGATAGCTAGGAAGTTCAGGAAAAGACACCCAGTCTCTTCCACCCGCACAGAAGAATGCAGGGTGTGCTCCATGGAAAATGAACTTGTGTCTTCGGTTTCCTCTGTGATGCCGACAAGAGATTCTAGAAGATGCATGTGACTACATAAGCAGAGCAGAAGGCTAGGAAGACCCTCGGGGGTGAGCTGCTAGTAGCCATGGGGCTCCAGGCTATATAATTGGCATTTTGGCCAGTGATGACAGAAATTGGTACAGATCTGGACCTTCTGGTTTGGCCCCCTCTCTCTCAAGACCTGTGCCAACTGAGCCTGAACCTGGGCAAATCTGTAGGGGTCAAGGTTCCCTAGGCCCCACTGTGGAGGGCAGTAGCTCTCCAGTGGGGTAAGGTGGGGCCCTCGCTTAAATGGCCTCGCCTGGCTGTGTGGTACAGTAGGTTGTTCAGGGTGGCTGTGGAGATGCAATTTCCATAGAAGCTGAGGAAATGCAGCTGGGAGCATTGGCTTAGGGAGGGCAGGATTGTCAAGAGCTGGGGTTCAGTGATGTCACAGTGCTCCAAGGCCAGGATCTCCATGGTGCCGGTCACTTGCTCCAGCAGGGCTCACAGGGACTCAGGATTGAAACAGCCCATGCACAAACTCCTCATATACAGGTGCTTGAGCTGCCTGGCACAGGGACACTGGCACAAGGACTTCACATTGGCTTCCTTCAGTGAACATGAACTCAAAGTAAAGGTGTTCAAAGTCGTCGGGTTCCTGAGGATGGAGGGTAGCCATCCATACAGGACAAAGATATCCTGCACAGGAAACTCCTGGAGATGCTGAGGCTGCCCCAGATGCGCCATGTATTTGCAGAAATATGAGAGATTACTGAAGCTGGAAGTGTAGAAGTTGCCACTTATCTTGGAGAAGAATAGGCAAAGGTTCTTTGTCTGACCCCGGGAAGGAGAAAATTTTCTCATGGTTTCTGGACACCAGAAATTGTTCAACACAAGTTCAGTGATGGAGTCAAGGCTCACCTCATGCAGAGCCTTCCGGATTTTGTAGAGGAGCCAGACAGAATCTGAAGCTTGGTTGAGCACAGTTGGACTCCTTCTTTCCACTTCCTGGCCCACTAGCGGAGATAGGTTTGGAATTCATCCTGGGTGCCATCTTCGATAGTCAGGTTAATGGAGAGGATCAAAGGCTGTTCTTCAGTCCCAGCTGAAAGGTGACTCTCTGTTGACCTTTCAGTCAGGACTTCCAGAGAAGATATTCGTGCCATGGAATGATAATTCTAAATCCTTATCTCAAGTTGCAATTGCCACAAATTGCCACAAACAGCACTTGCTGTTTCCACCCAATGGGGTGCTCCTTCTTGACAATTAGGAGATCGAACCCATTGAGGACACTAGGAGATCAAGCCCTTTGAAGGCCTCCAGGTTTGGTGATTCTGCCAGATCCCTCAAGGGAAAGAAGAGGAAGGGCCAGGCCTACACCGTGGCCTTCAGCACCTCTGAGTGGCCCTGGACACAGCCCTCCATAAAGAGTAGGGAATAATAGCAATGGTAGATTCTCCAGGGCTGAAATGACAAAGGAGTGGTTGCTCAGTAGGCTTTGCAAGGTTAGATGCTAGAGCATGGATGGGGTCCTGATGCTCATCCTGGTGTACCAGACATGGACCTTGTGTGCAGGACTCTCTGAATCTCATCAGAGCCAGGCACTGACTGCAAGCTTCAAGATTCTGGTACTAATTTCTGGTCCCTTGGCATGAATTTAACCTGACCCCACTGTCCAACACATACCTTTCAATCAGACAGCAGCTTCTGCTGGGATTACTGACCCACACCCAGCACCCGGGCACCTTCTGAAGAAACTCGAAGGTGATAGGATCATAGGCCTGATTCCCACAGCCCTGTTCCTCATTCAAATGGTTGGCAAACAACTCAATGGATTCCGCACCTTTTTACCTTAATTCTGCAAGTCATTCCCACAGATGGCCCATTCCCTGAGCCTGCAAAGCATCCAAGAATAGCAGCCAGCCCAAATTTTGAACATCCACATAGATATCTGGAAATGATCTATCTTTTCTTCCCTCCCTGCTTCCTTTCTTCCTTCCTTCATTCCTTTCTTCCTTCTATTTTCTTCCTCCCTCCCTTCCTCCATACCTTTCTTTTTCATTTTGTGCTGTTCCTGGACTTGAACTCAAGGCCTGGGCTCCATAAATGAGCTGCTTTTTGTCAAAGCCATTGTTCTATTTAGTCACAACCCTAGCTAAAGAAGCCTAGAAAGTCTCATGGACATATTTGTCCCCTTTGTATTTTAATTGTGACCCTGAGCTATTCATGAATAGCTAAGATTCTAGGAGTTGTAGAAATTATTTTCTATTCCAAATCTTGTACCTTTTTATTCAAATGTACTTTCTTGTATAGCCACAAAAGTTGGTCCTGGCCATCCAATTCACTGTGGCTGTGTTTTAATTATTGCATTTGATAATTGCTACTAAAACTGATCATTTATCTACTGATAAATGTATGCATATCTGTAAGTTTTCTATTTGTGTGGTCCTTGCAAATAAACTTCTTAAGCTTTTTGTCTACTCATTTAATTTGGTGCTTTATAGGTTTTCTCTGCCCCCTTAGGAAATAAAGTATATTTTTGTGCATTTTTGTGATTTCCCACTTACTGAAATATATTTAAACTCATCTAAATAGTCTTCCGATTACATTTTACTGTTCATTAGCAGTGCACATATCTTAGCATGTTCCCAACTCAAGGTATCCATAATATAAACAATTGAAATCACTCACTTTATAGTACCATTATCTATAAACTCTTAACTACATTGGTGATATATCCATAATATCAAAAATATTTTCTGGGAGACCAAATTTGAACATAGAAAGTTGAATTTTTGTTCCAAATTTGTGTAATTATTCTTAACACTGCATATTTGTGTAATCAGAGTTCTTAACATGTTTTGTCCTATTCTCTAGATAATTCCCTTTAACCATTCTTATAATGTGACATCTGGAAATATAGTCTAATCATTTTATGTTTTTCTCTAAACTGTTTAATTCCACTCTTTTTATGTGAAAGAACTTTTTATAGTTGTTTTTCAATCTGCATGAGTGATTTTATTGCCTCTTTCTCTACTGCCCCATTCAGCAACTATAGTCATGACTTCATTAAGTGATTTTTATACAGACATAATTTCTCTGTGGTCTTTTTGATGATCTCTAATTATTTGTTGATATGTAAATACTTACATTCTTTCCCCTTGGTTTTAAGGATTATTTGCGTGCTATGGTTCATATAATCCCTTTCATTACACTTCCGACAGTTGAGAAAAAGGTTTGTCTAATCAGTGTTGTGTCTGAAATTATCTTTACATTGCATTTTCATATTTTATTCCATCATTTTCATTTTAGAATAGAGTTTTGGATAACAAAATGGCAAAAGTTTAGATATCAGATTCACTATTTTCAAGTGTAGTAATCTTTTGTTTTAGAAATTTCTGAGTTGGTTAGGCATTTGGGAAATCTGTTTGTTTTATAGCAGAACATAGGCAAAACTCTACAGTTTCAATCTGGTCTCTTTACTGTCTTTTCCACAGTGTCAGAATTCAAGGAATTTTCTCTGTATATCAGTGTGAGTACATGGTACAGCTTTTTATTTAAAAATAGGGTTGTTTAAGTCTCTGTGTTGCAACCTTTAAGAATATACAATTGAAAGAGTATATATTAGAAAGTCAAGCAAATGAAGTGATCTTGGTCAATAAACTGTTTTTTCTAGTACAAATGTGATGCAACTCTTTCTTACATTCCAAGGTATTAGTACCTCTAAAAGCAATGTTCTTAGAAAAGTCTTTCTGAAAATTGACCATAACTAAAATGTGGGAGATAAGGAAGTGCGATGTATTTTCAAGATGGTATCTATCAGTGCAGTATAACAAATTTCTTCCCAAAGTTCTTTGCATTTTACAAAGCCTTTTCACCTCATGCATCTGAGAAGACAGTGTTACAGTTATACTTTTAGAGGGGCAGGTTATCACATTGGAGAAAGAAGAGAAAATCCACTCTATCTTTTTCCTTCAACTAAAGGAGAAGGACTGAGGCAGAAGAGGTGAAACTAGATTTTTCAGGTGTTACACCAAACAGCTTGATTAAGAAACACCAGTAGAGTGTGCCATGGTCCTCAAATAGAAGTAAGCATACCGTATTTACTTCTAGATTGTAAGTATGATGGGTAAAGATCTTTTTCTTGGCTACTTGTTTCAAAGAGTTTTGTATCTTTTCAAGCAGAAAATCATCCATATGTGTCACTTTTATTAATCAAAAGAAGACCAGAAAAAATAACTAGCAACCTAATGGGAAACAAGGCTTATTACATGAATCAAAAGGGAAGACTAAGGGAAAGATTAGCCCCTTCCTGCTGATTGTGGGAGTGGGTTTCACTTTTACTAGTTTGTGTGTGTGTGTGTGTGTGTGTGTGTGTGTGTGTGTGTGTGTGTGTGTGTGTGTGTGTGTGTATTTGTGAAGGTTACAGGCCTTGAATTTAGGACCTGGGCACTGTCCTTAAGCTTTTGTGCTCAAGTCTAGTGTTTTTGTTTTTTTTTTTTGTTTGTTTGTTTTTTGTTTTTTTTTTTTTTTTGGTCCGGTCGTGGGGCCTGAACTCTGGGCCTGGGCGCTGTCCCTCAGCTCTTCAGCTCAAGGCTAGCGCTCTACCACTTGAGCCACAGCGCCACTTCCGGCTTTTTTCTTTTTGCTTAATGTGGTGCTGAGGAATCGAACCCAGGGCCTCAGGCATGCAAGGCAAGCACTCTACCACTGAGCCACCTTCCCAGCCCCAAGTCTAGTGTTTTAACACCTGAGCCACAACAGCACTTCTGGCTCTTTTTTTGTGTGTGTGGGTTAACTGGAGGGCAGAATCTCATGGGATTTCTTGCCCAAGCTAACTTTGAGCTATGATCCTCAGATCTCGACCTAATAAGTAGTAGGCATGATATACTGGTGCCCAGAGGTGTTCTTCCATTTTAAGGCATTAATGATTTATGCCAGGAAAGATGTCTTATCCTGTGTCACTTTTTACTTTCAGTCCTCATGAATTATCTGCTGTGGCATTAATTCAACTTTTCATTGCTTCTTGGTATTTTTATTTTGTCAATAAAACTTCTGTTGTGTTTTTCTTCAAAATTGGGTAACACAACTTAAATGTAGACATCATTGATCTCTTTGCTTGAAGAATAAGTGGCTAATCCATAATGGTACCATTCACTTTCACCAACCATCCTCTATGAAACATATTTATGTGTTGTAGTCTTCATTTGAACAGCAGATTTTGTACAGAGGTACAAGTTCTCTTAACAACTGTGTGCCTGGCTTAAAATTCCTGGTTCTGAAGTATGTGATACTGATCTGATAGGAAATACTTTTCATTGAATTGAAATACTTTGAATCTAAAATAATGGATGAGAAGCAACCAATGTGACAACACACCTTGGCTAACAGAGTTGTAGTTATTCAGTGGTCCTAACAGAGTTTTTCTTTGACATCAACTAATAACAAGCAAGTAGATTAAGGATCTATAAGCAATAATATCAGAAGTTGTGCAGCTCAAAGCCAGGGCAAACCTCCAGCACCACTATCCTTTGGTATATATTTTGTTGTTTTTAGTGTCTAATAAATATACTACCAAACCTTCTTGGTATTTTCAAATTTGTTTTCTCTCTGCATTCAGCAGTTCAAGACACATTAGATTTATCTATGATTATTTAAAGAGATTTAAGCTGAAGAAACACACTGCTTCTCTGTGGTGAGTCTTTAACTCAGGACAGATACACTGTCCTGTGCTCTTTTTTGGTCAAGGCTAGCACTCTACCACCTTCAGAAACAGCTCCACTTCTGATTCTCTATTGGTCTATTGTAGGTAAGTGTCTCATGGATATCCTGCCAGGGCTGGCTTTGAACCATGATTCTTAGATCTCAGCTTCCTGAACAGCTAGGATTACATGTGAGCCACTAGTGCACATGAAAAATTATAGTTCTATTATCAGCCTGAATTGTATATATATATCATTTGATCTTAATTCTCTGCCTCTAAAAAAATGACTAGTTTTTAGTTCCCTTACATTTGTGTGTATGTGAGTGTGCACATTTGTGTTCCTATTGTGTGTGTGTGTGTGTGTGTGTGTGTGTGTGTGTGTGTGTGTGTGTGTCCATGAAAGGATGGATTTCTGTATCTTTCCTGGAGAAACTGAATAGTCAAACTAGGTGACACCATTGTACTATGATAGTAACAGTATATACTCTTTTTGTGCCTAACCTGAAGTTAAATAGAGCAAATGCCTGAAGACATCATTCTGTGGAGCTCTTAGGAACTCATGCCACCCAAACCTCTGCCCCACTAGTGAATACTAACTATACATGCATAAATTATTATGTGTATATTTAATATGTACTTCCCTGGGATACTTGCTACCAATTTGAATGCTCTGTTCATCTCATTACCCCTCATTTAAGTGGGTAGCAAGCATTTGAATATCTTCTTTCATTGCCTTGCTATCACCAATATCAACACCAATGTCTTCTCTACAATTGACTATAATATTTGCACAATATTGACAGAATGTCTTAATCATCATCGCTAGTCTCTTTTTTCTAACTCAGATTTGATAATCTGCTCTTTTCCTGATTGACAAAATGTACTCTGAATTTTGCATAGTGGAATTCATGTGGGGAATTCATTTTTGGATGAGAATTGTTTGCTACTGAATGAGTAATTAATGTTTTACATAGCAACATTAATCCAATCTATTGATGCAATTATTAAAATCCAGAGAAGACAAACCTGAACTTCAATAGAAACTGAAGTATATTAACCATCTTTTTATACAATTACTAATGATATAGAAATATTTGCTAGGTAATATTCCATTTCAAAGGAAAAGAAATATAAAGATTTTTGCCAATATAGTTATATTTCCAATTCAATACATAGTTATATTTTCAATTCAATTGCCAATTCCAATTCAAAACAGCCAGGTGCTGCTGGCAAAACTGGCTACTCAGGAGGCTAAGATCTGAGGATTGCGGTTCAAAGCCAGCACACACAGGAAAATTCCGGAAAATCTAATCTCCAATAAACCACCAAAAAACCAAAGTGGCACTGTGGCTCAAGTAGTAGAATGCTAGCCATGATCTGAAAAGTTCATGGAGAGTACCCAGGCCCAGAGTTCCAGTCCCACAACCGACAAAATAGTAAAGCAATAGAAGTCCATTGTTAGCCCACAATCACTCACTTATTATAAATGATACTGTCAGAGGAAATGCACAATGAGCAATAGATGATGGTAGGAAGACCTGCCATTAGGTGACCATGTGTTTTAAATAGTCAAATCTTGAACAGAATCCGAAAATTTAGTCCATTAAATAATGAACAATGCATTTCTTATACAATTAAAATATTGGACATTGAATATTTACTTAATATCAAGAGATGTAGAATCTATTGGTATCATACAAAGTATACATCTATAATTTTGTATGTATAATATTTTAAAGGTATTAAACAAGAATATGTTTAAAAAAATACAACCATGGATAAGCAAACAATTGTAAATCTATATTTTCGTGAAACAGAACTCCACACATCCAATGCATCATGATACACATTTAAAGTGTATTTTAATGATATAAATCAATTCTTGAAATTCTAAAGCAATTTAGAGAAAGTAGAGGAAAAAGAGTTGATGTTAGGTGAAATGAACCCAAGCTAAGGACTCAAATTGTTTTTCTTTCTTGCTATTGTTTCTAACATATTTATAAGATGTTTTTTGTTGCTTTGCATGTCCCTCCCCTTTTTGTTGGTTTGCATTTCCCTCCCCCACGGTATAACCCCTGTTTTCACTGTATTTGATGTTGGTATAATTTGGGGAGGAGAAGGGAAAAAACAAATTGTTTAAATAGGGATACAGGTGGACCCACTGCAACAATGAGATGTACAAGACGTTATGTCAGAAAACGAACTTTGCAACTTTGGCGGGAGTTGGGGTCAGGGAGGAGCTGGGAGGGCAGGGATGGTAAGGGGAAATTAAGTAGGAGGCAACAATGCTTGATAAGAAATGTACTCATTACCTTGCTCATGTAATTGTAACCCCTCTGTACAATATTTTCAAAATAAAAAAAAGCTTATTAATTAAAAAAAGAGAATGAAGGAGGAAAGGAAACAGAGAGGATGGGGAGAGACTGATCCAACAAAACAAACTTACAGATGTGGCAAAAAGCAGATATATGAATAGAACTCTACAACTATTATAGAAAACACACTAATAAGTGTATGAAATATGGAACGTTGTTAAGTAGAAAATATTAATGAAATATATTTGAGTATTAAGAAGCATAGTGATGTATAAGAATGACAAAATAAATGAATATACAAAAGTATCCATAATCCATAATTTTTCTGAACGCAAAGCACTGCCATAATAATTCTTAGCGTTGTGTGTATTATTCAAACCATTCATCCAAAATTATGCAGCTGAAATTAAAATTCCCGTATGCTTCTGTTCAATATTAATTAGTTATGTAGCCCATGCTTTCAGTTGTTGAATTTGTCACTCCTTGTCACCTGTAATGCATTGGGACAGAGAATCAAATCACACTCTGAGGCTCCAAAGTCATACTATACAGAACACTTTTGACTGCTCCTTATGCTAAAACCAACACAAAGCACTTGCTCTGTTCAAGAACATTTCTAAGCACTAGGAAATTGACATGTGAAAGATGTCTGTTTTCTTTATAGTCTAATGGTAATTTTGAAGAAGATGGAGACCTTGTCCATAAAAAGGACTTGAATTTAATACAATCAAAGGTACTTATATTACTGAGTAGTTGAATAAACATACAGAAAACAGAGTAGAAAAAATAACCCTACAAGTAATTCAAACTGTGTGATTCTTTTTCATGGAGCAGTATCATCTATAGTTACAATTAAATTAATAAGTGAGGAAAGAAATACTGATGCTACAATTCTAATACATAACTTTTGCATTGAAAGGAGCAGGGATTTTTGGGGAGAGAGAATGTATTTCTACCTAAATCATGCAATTACCTGTCAGACTAGCCATCTTATACTCTCAGCAAGGGGTACAATCAAATCAACAGGCAGCCTTTCCCTCCTGATGTGATTCCCCAAATACAGGATCAAAACTTGCACTGCAGACAAAATGAGGAAGCTTAGAAATATCTGGTATGTGCCAGTTAATATTCAGCGTTTTACCCAAAAATTCCAATGTTTCAAAGAATAGCATTATTAAGCATAGTATTTATTTTTTAAAATGTTTTTAATTTTTTTTGTTTATGTGGCACTGAGGAGTGAACCCAGGGCCTCATGCATGCCAGGCAAGCACTCTACCACTGAGTCACATTCCCATAAGCATAGTATTTCTATAAGCATAAATCTAGACAGTTACATCAATGCTGTTATAGATTCCACATCATATAACAACCTTGATCTCTAACGAGACCAAAGAACTATTGACAAGTGAGAGACTTTTAAATGGTAGAGATTAGTGCTGAGAAAACAAATCTTAGTCTCTAGCCCTATGCACTTTTCCTGAATTCATGTCATTATTCACAGTATCCTACTCATCAGAGACATGATGAGGACCAAGGAAGAATTCTATTTGAAGCTTTAAAAGTAGAGTGTAGGGTAAAGCACATGTCTCTGTTTTTAGACAATTACATGAAGCCCCAGTCTAATCTCATTTTCTTCGTATTTATGCAGTGGCCATGCTGTGAGAATATTCTCATACAGTGTTCTTCACTGATTCTTCTCACCAAATATGTCCAAATAGCAGTGAATGGAACATATACAGAAGCCAGCAAAATAAATAGTTAATACACATAAAGTGATCCTCTGATGCTTTGTTACAGCATAGAAACCTGCTAGGGAAAAAGCAGTTTATATTTTATGATAACATTCTAAACAAACATTCAGAAACAAACTAACTTTGTATTGGAGGGTGTTGGTTAGTGATCCTCGGGCTTAAAATCACTGTCTGGACACTCTCCTTGAGCTTTTTTTGCTCAAGGTTAGCACTCTACCACTTGAGCTCCAATCCTACTTGAGCTTTGGGGTAGTTAATAGAGATAAGAGTTTCACAGAACTTTCTGTCCATTTGGGCTTTAAACTAACACGAGCCACCAGTGTCTACCCCTGTTAATTTATTTACTTCATCTTCTATCTAGTAGTCAATTAATACATTTTCTTAAGTTAAAAATACTTAAATGTGCAATACTAGGTTGTTTCTAAGTACATAGGGCATAAAGGTTGTGTGTGTGTATGTTTGTGTGTGTGTATGTGTGTGTGTGTGTGTGTGTGTGTGTGTGTGTGTGTGTGTGTGTGTGTGTGTGTGTGTGTGTGTGTGCGCCAAAACTAAGGCTTGAACTGGGCTTTGTAATTGAGTTTTACTTGATCCACAGCTCCATTTCCATGATTCTGGTGATTAATTGGCAAATAGAATCTCACAGGCTTCCCTGCTAGGAATGATTTTAAGTCATATCACTATCTCAGTGATCTAAATTGCTTGTATTACAGGAGTAATTTACTAGAAACAAACAAGTATAACTTCTAAGGGTGAATTTTGCATCATTAGAGTTAGATCCAACACATTTTCTAGTTCCAATGGCCCACTATATCATATCTTCAGATAAAGACAGTTAATGCCACGGAGTGTATACAGAGAAAACTTTCCTACTTTTACCTGAAGTTGAAGACCTGGAAAATTCCAAAGGTTCACAATGTCACACTCTGCCTCTAACTTACTTCTCTCATGCAAAATCACTTGATATCCAGCAGGATTGTCAAATTGTATGTTCATCAGAAAGGGTACCGCTAAAAGAATTACACCATCTTATGTTGAAGTACATCCCAGAGTTAAAACAGAAAATCTGATTGTGTTTAATTTCAGATTCATAATTTGAAAATAGCACAGATCGGTGATGAATTGTTATGTAAGAAATTCTAGGAGTCCTTATCTTGGGGTTCATTTTACCTAACATCAACATGTCTGACTGTTTCAACTATTCTCAGACATATATTAGTTATTGTAAATAAGGGAAACCATGGGACTTATGTTTCTTTGGGCCTGGCTTAATTCACTTAAAATATTTTTTTCCAAGTCTTTCCATTTCCTAACAAATAAGGCAATGTCATCTTTCTGATGGAGGCATAGAAATCCATTGTGTGTGTGTGTGTGTGTGTGTGTGTGTGTGTGTGTGTGTGTGTGTGTATTTGTGTGTGTGTGTGTGTATAATATTTTCTTGATCCATTCATCTACTGAGGGGCATCTCAGTCAGTTTTTCTTTCTTGCTATTATTTCTAATGTGTTTATAATATGATTTCTTTGTTGCTTTTTATGTCCCTCCCTCACGGTACACAAACCCCTGTTTTTACTGGATTTGATGTAGGTATAATTTGTGGATGGGAAGTGAAAAAACAAATTGTTTAGATAGGGATAGAGGTGGACCCATTGCAACAATGAGATGTACAAGATGTTCTGTGGAAAAAAATCTTTACAACTTTAGCGGGGAGGTGGGGGGAAATGGGGGACAGGGATGGTAAGGGGAAACTAAGCAGGAGTCAACAATACTTGATAAGAAATGTATTCATTTCCTTGCTCATGTAGTTGTAACCCCTCTGTATGATATTTTAACAATCAAAAAGACATATTAATAAAAAAAGAAGAAATTCTAGGGAGAATAATCAAAATAAACCTTTGAATTCCTGGTCACTCAGCAAAGAAGTAAAAAAGGTTCTCTTCAAGAAAAGCCAATTCCATGTAAAGAATCATGAATGAGACTATTCACAGCTGTATTTTTCTACAATAACTAATGTATACAGTGTGAGATTTGTAAAAATTTTAATACATAGAACAAATCTAGATCACTTTTGAAAAGTATAGATAATTAGTTTTAGCAGGTTGTGCTTGGTTTATACTTATGAAACTCATAGGAAAAGGGTGAATTTTTACTTTTCAAAACATAACCTATGGGCATGTTGAGCTTATTTGTAACTAAAAGGAATTATGGAAAGGTCGAATACATTTTGTCCTTGTAACTGTTCTGTTTTTACTTAAGCACGTGAACCCATATCTAGAGTACCTCACAGAAATTTAAATAATTATAATTTGTTAGGTTTTGGAAAAATACCTTAAGTTTTTAATTTTACACACTAAGAAACCTCTCTAGGAAGTGACTTTTCTGTAAGTGTGTACCATCCAAAAAAGAAGGCCTTATATTTGCAGGGAAAGGAACTCTCCCTTTTCTGTTTCCCATTGTTTGTATTGTTTGATAAATAATCATCTCATGGAGAGCCTACGCCACAGCATGAACAGCATTGTATATATTGTAACTGTGTCCACACATAGTCATGTCAAAAATATGCCTAGGTAACCAGTCAAAGGAGTTATCAGGAGGACATTTCTCAAACATTAGTCAGACTTAGAATCTGAACAATCAAAAAAGAGAAACCATAGCCCAGGAAGGAAAAACAATTTCTGGGTATTTGGAAGGAATAACTGTCTTAAGAAAATCTCTGAATCCAGAAATATCTGGGTGATGGTGCAAAAAATGAGGTACATGAAATCAATCTAGCATGAAATACTTCCTTCTCATCATTAAATCCCAATGTGAGTTCACAATGCAAACTTTGCCTTTTATTAAAAATTGCTCAAAACACACTGTTTAGTCCAACAGGGATTCATTATTCCCATATATAATGAGGATATTTGCTGAAGATGTATTAATCTGGATATAACGTTCCATAATTTTGAATATTTATGAAATGGCATTGTTTAGGAGTTCTTTCTATTGCAAAGGCTACACAAATTCATTTCTTAGTCATCTCTTCTTTCAATTCATGAAGAATCCTCAAACCATTCTCATCTTGTATTATTAACAGTCCCAATCAGCTGAAGTGAAGCAATAACGATACCAGAGCAGTGGCTATTGGTGTGTCCTCTCAAGCAATCCGATAGAGAACAGGAAACTTATTGTTGTTCAGGGTGTAATCAAAAGCTCCAAAATAAGCTAAAGGGAATGAACATTGGATGCTACATAAATGAGAAAATTTCTATCCACCATAATCGCTGTAATAATGTATATTATATAACTACTTGAAGTAGGTGGAACATTGATTTTTCTTGTAATTTTCAAAAATATAAAAATTAAGATTTTTTTGTTTTTTGTTTGTTTATTTTTTTCTTTTTTTGTGCCTGTCCTGTCATTTTAATTCAAGATCTGAGTGCTGTTTCAGAATCTCTCTGTGATGAAGGTTAGTCCTGTAAAACTTAAGCCACAGCACCATTTCTAGCCTATTCTCAGTAGTTTGTTGGAGATAAGAGTCTCATGAACTTTTCTGCCATGACTGCCTTCAAACCACAATCCTCAGTTCTTAACCAACTGAGTAATTAGGATTATAGGCCCCATGGATAAATTTCTTAAACAGTTGTAGGTTTGGACAATATCTCTTGGACTTTGTTACAGTTTCCTTCAACTGCTCCAATCTATAAAAACACCATCCATCCCTTTTCTTTCCTAGTTCCATTTTCACATATGTACATTGAATCTTAACATAGTATTTTCTCAACCATCGACTCCCTATTCCTTTGCCACTTTTCAATTCTTCTTTAACACCTACCCCACTGAGACAATATATGATTCATCTTTGTACTGTTCACATTTGATACTGTTAGTTGGTCAAAGAGGTTACACCATAAAATTTTACTTCTATGTGTACTCTACTTTAGGCAGCTTGATCAGATATACATGACAATGGATATGTGTGTTTTACTTTTTTCTTTTGGGGACACAGACCCCATTTCTCTTTCTGAGACTGATTTACTTCAACATACCTTGCACATGAGCATGCATGTTTGTGTGTGTGTGTGTGTGTGTGTGTGTGTGTGTGTGTGTGAATGTGTGAATGTGTGTGTGCGTGTGCGTGTGCTAGTTCAGTTTCACAACCTGAGAGCCTCATTCATTTTTTTTTGTTTTTGCTTCAAGGCTAGCATTTACTCCTTGAAATACAAATTATTTCCTGCATTTTCATTGTTAATTATAGATAATTTTGCTGAGTAGCTAGGATTAACACATGTGAACCACCCAGCTTAACATATTTTCTTATTCTAAAGTCGTTTTCAACTTCCCAGTTCTTAAAGGAAATTATTGATAAGGCTTAAAACTCTAAATAAACCTGAAATCTGCAGTAACTTTTCCTTTCCCTTTTCCAAGCTAATTAGATTATAGATATCCCATTATCTTTGAATGCATACTTTTTTTGTCAGTTGTGGGGCTTGAACACTGGGCTGTCCCTGTGCTTTTTAGCTCCATGCTAGCACTCTCCTGCTTGAGCCACAGTGCCACTTTTGTTTTTCTTGTGATTTATTGGAGCTAAGAGTCTCATGGTCTGTCTTCCCCGGGCTGGCATTTAACTGTGATCCTCAGGTCTCAGCCTCCTGAGTAGCTAGGATTACAAGAGTGAGCCACCAGAGCTTGGCTGAATGCACTCTTGGATATCACAAAATTTGATAAGTTCCTAAATACCTTTCCCTTTCATCTTTTTTCTTTTTTTTTTGCTGTCATTTATGAGGCATTTATTATTTATACCTGGAAGAAACATTGTATACTTGTGTTTAGTTTTCCATTTCATAACAAGATAATGAAGAGTTGGTTTAAAATATGTATTAGTCAAACACAACTGAGTTATTTCTAACTGTCTTTGAAATATAAAGAAAACTATATCTACATGCAACTTTGTTTATGAGCATAGGAAGTTTTAATCTCATAATTTGGTTATGATATCAATTTAGATCACCTCAGAGAAAACAAAAGTATGTGTTCTCATGAAAACCCCAATCAATTATTTTAGCATGCCTCTTAATTTTTCTATCCCATTTTTCTTGTCTTCTGTTCCTTAGTTGTGAGGGGATGTCATTTGTAGATGGGCCATGGAAGAAATGTCAGCAAACACAGAAAAGCCAATCCGGCCAACTATATAGTTTATAGTTATATATTCCATCTAAACTGTTCAGCCATGTACACATAGATAAATCCAACTACTCCAGAAAAAAGAATAATTCCTTGAAATATCTGTTCAGCTAGCTTTCCTTGTAATCCTGGCTGTAGGCCAGCGTCCAGCCTGCAAGGGCTGTGGAGGTGGTCAACCTGAGGCATCATGCAGACGTGTATGGTTAGCTGTCAGGCAAACTGGGGGAGAGGAGCAAAGGCTCAGGTCTGATAAACATTCTAAGTCAAACTTTCCCAGCTTAACTGCTGTTGTTGCAGGCTGCATCTTAGTGGCGATGGCATTTTCTCAGCCTCCTTTCATTCTTTTCTAATACCTGAAAGGGCACCAAGTTAGACATTTTAAAGTATCTCCTCACTTGTCCTACTTTCACCTATTGAATCTTGTAGAAGTCCAGTAGTGTCCAAGTCTGGGAAGATTTTAATCCTGATGAATCTGTAAACGCTATAGACTTAGTCTTTCATACAAGAGTAGTTTGGGATCTCGAACTTCCTAAAGAGGCAAATGAAGGGATCTGTAAATGTGGTCCAACTTCCATATTGAACCTCATATATATCAAATCCCAGAATCAAGTTATGTAAAAGATCATGTTTTTAAAAAAATCTCAATAGTAAAATCCAAGCCCAAAACAAATTGTAGTTCTTGAAAATAAGCCTACATAATAAGCATAGAATTTTGAGGAGTTTTTAAAAACTTAAGATTTTGATGGACTGAATGCTTATTTCTCTGCCAATGAATATGTTAAAATATTACCCTAATCAGGATGGAATGCAAATATTGTACTTATGTTTGTAAATAGGAATAAGTAAGGACATGAAGGGAATTTGTTATCAATGAGATTCAGAAACTTACTTAAGCCATGAGAGAGCTTGCTTTATCCCCACTTCCACATGCACCACAGTACAAACCTGTCCCTTAAATATGGAATAGACTTTCATGAGACATCAAGTATTCAGTTGTCTTTATCTCAGAGTAACAATTTCCATGTGTGTGAAAAAACTTTTGTTTTGCTGGGCACCAGTGTTTCACGCTTGTAATCCTAACTACTCAGAAGTCTGAGATCTATCTATCATGGTTCAAAGTCAGCACAAGTAGGAAAGTCCCCGTGGGATATTAACCTCCAATTTACCACTCAAAGCCAGAAGAGATGCCTTGTTTCAAGTAGTAGAATGCTAGCTTTGAGTACAAAGAGGCTCAAGGACAACACTCAAGTCCTGTGTTCAAGCCAGGGAATTAAAAAAAATAAAATTAAAACTTGGGTTTGAGTCAATCAGTTTAGGGTATGTGGTTGTATGGGAGGTCAGGCTAACAAATTTTCAATTTAAGAACATCTTTCAGGAGCAAAGTGTCATTTAGATATGATTCTATAGCAAGCTCTGCTCACACACCCAAAATAGTGAACAACACTTCCTGAAATATCAACCAGAACAAGAGTTTAAATATTAGGTGGGGGAAATGTATTTTCATTCATGTAACACAGACAAAGGGATACATTCAACTCTAAGTAATTCATTCTTAACAGCGGGACATCCAACCTGAGGGATGAGGAAAGAATTGTGAGCAAACTCTACATTTAATCCCAGTTCCAAGGCCACTATGATAAAAGGCAGTAATAACTATTACCTTCACAATATTTTTAGATTGAGATAGTGGTTAGAAAAGAAAACAGGACTAAAAAGTATTAAAGTACATTTGTTTCTATTCTGTCATGTTTGTGCATTCATTCCTATGTATGTATGTGTGCACATTTTAAGGAAATTAATATGAGGAAGTAAAGATGAATTGTTCAAAGAAAGAAACAATAGTGGGAACATCAAAATTCAAATGAGAATATGAACTTTTTCAATATATAGTGTATATATATTTATATGTATATAAATATATATGTACATTTAAAATTTCTCAACTTATTGCAGTTAGGTTAGTGATATCTTCTATACAGAAGAAAATAATTACCTTGAAGGAAGTCTAATCAAACATGTAAATATGGTTGACTAAACTGAAAGCAAGGATAAGGACATGTGAAAGAAGTTTTGTCAAAAGTTGACAACAGTATATATAATAGTAAATATTAGTGTTTTGTGGATTCAATAAATGGTTGAGGATGCCAACAAGTTAAAATGCTTGTTCTAATAAGTAATGACAGTATTTAAAATTCTATGTACACAAGGATAAAAATATATACTAAGATACAAAAACATAAAATGCTAATCAAATTTTTGTCAATGACATCTACACATCTATAGCAAGCTATTGTATGATCAAGCTGTCAAAAGTGAATTTTGTATGGAAGATTCTCTAGAATAGGAGAGAAATGGAACTCATAACACTTAGGTGTGCCCCTGTTCCTCTAACAGTTGACTCCTAAATATAATACATACATACCAGCAGGGCATGGTAGAAGTCCTTAGGAAGTCCTTACAGTACTGAAAAAATGCATTTTATCCACCAAGATTACTGTACCTTGCTAAGGTATTTTTCACAAGTGAATGATAAAGGACAAATGCACGAAAATACTTCCAGAGTGGTGCAATTAAAAGAATAAACCTCCACCATACATATCCGACAAAACTACTGAAAAGTTTTAGTCCAAAAAATACAAACATTATCGAACAAGAAAAATACACAGAATGTATAAAAGTTTCTAGTAAGACAATAGACTGGTAATGGCAGAATTTTAAATTCTGGGTAGACATCTGGCTGGTAGGTTTTTAACTCTGTCATTTCAGTGCCTGGGACTGGGAGTTTCCTTGACTCTCCCCATGTACTGACCCGATTCATGTGTGGACCAGCTCAGGTGCCATTACACCATGTCATATGTCTCCATGTTCATGTCCTGTCTCCTGTCTCCTGGCTGTTCTCTGGTCAACATGGCATCCAAATTCATTCAGCAATCCATTGGAGCTGAATTGGTTTGTTACATTGTTTTTGTCCTTTGTTTCCTCTGTGGTCTGTTTCCTGTGTTGTGTATTTGCTGGCTGCAGGTCTTTGAAATTAGCCACCTGTACAACACTAGCATTCCAATAAAAACTCTTTTATCACCACTGATCGAGCCTCCATGGTCAAAACTATTTCCATTAGAGAGTGCAATCAGCACCAGAGTAGCCCAGAAGGAAATGTAAATAGGAAAGGGACAACATAATATTCATTCCTTAATCTTGATCCTAACACAGGGAGGTGATGTGACTATAGGCCATGGAGGAAATTCTGCCCTTGCCCCTCAAGCACTTGTCTATCTCTGGGATTGGGTACACACCATCTGCTACTAGCAGATAGTCTTGTGTGTCCCTTTCCCATCCCTTCCCAGCATCTCTCCCACCCAATCTTCACCCCCCACCGAAGTTGAAAAGTTCATTTTCGACATGACAACTTGTACTTCTCATTGTTGCAACGGGTCCACCTGTATCCTTATTTAAGGGAGTTGTGTTTCCCCTTCCACTGCACAAATTATATCGACAACACATAGTGAAAGCAGGGGTTATACTGTGGGGGAGGGACATACAAAGCAACAAAGAAATAATCTCATAAATGCGTTAGAAACAAAATGCATGAAAGAAAAAAACATTTAAATACATATCTTAGGGTTCATTTTCCTAACATCACCTTATCTGAAATTTTCTGCTTGATTCATACATATACGAGATATTGCAAATTAGGGAAACCATGGGACCTGTTTCTTTGGTCTTGGCTTACTTCACTTAATATAATTTTTTCCAAGTCTTTCCATTTCCTAAAAAATGGGGCAATGCCATTCTTTCTGATGGAGGTATAGAATTCCATTGTGTATATATACCATATTTTCTTGATCCATTCATCTACTGAGGGGCATCTGGGTTGGTTCCATATCTTAGCTCACCAACAACGAAGTAAGGTTCCCTTCTGTCCACATCCACTCCAACATCGATTGTTATTAGAGTTCTTGATTTTTGCCATTCTAACTGGTTTGAGGTGGTATCTTAATGTAGTTTTGATTTGCATTTCTTTTATGGCTAGGGCGGTTGAGCATTTCTTCATGTGTCTATTGGCCATCCTTCTTTCTTCTTCAGAGAAGTTTCTCTTTAAGTCTTTAGCCCACTTATTTATAGGGCATTTGTTTCTTTGAGGATTTGTTGTAGGGGGATTTAATTTTTTGAGTTCCAAGTATATTTTAGATATGAGACCCTTGTCCGTTGTATGGCTAGTGAAGATCTTCTCCCAATCCTTAGGCTTTCTATTGATCTTGCTAGCTATGTCCTTTGCCATGCAGAAGCTCTGCAACTTCATGCAATCCCATTTGTCCAACCTTTCTTTGATTTATTTTGTTTCCGGGTCTCTATTAACAAAATTTCGGCCTGCGCCAAGGAAACCTAGGGTTTCTCCTATTCCATCCTGTAAAGTTTTCAGAGTGTCTGCTTTGACTTCAAGGTCTTTGATCCATTTGGAGTTGATTCTGGTGCAGGGTGATATATAAGGATCTAGCTTAACTTTGTACAAGTAGTTAACCAATTTTGCCAGCACCATTTACTGAAGAGGCTGTCTTTCTTCCATTCTATTTTTTTAGCTCCCTTATCAAAGATTAGATGGCTATAGGTCTGTAAGTTAATTTCTGGGTTTTCAATACTATTCCATTGGTCCTGAGGTCTTTTCTTGTGCCAATACCAAGCTGTTTTGATTACTATGGCTTTATAGTAGAGTTTGAAGTTTGGTATTGATATTCCTCCAGCAGTGTTCTTTCCGTTGAGGAGCATTTTTGCTATTGGGGGTCTTTTATTGTTCCATATGAATTTTTGGATTGCCTCTTCTATTTCCTTGAAGAATGAGGGTGGAATTTTGATAGGTATCGCATTGAATTTGTAGATAGCCTTGGGAAGTATTGCCATTTTTACGATGTTAATCTTGCCAATCCAGGAGCATGGGAGATTTTCCCATTTTTTAAAGTTCTGTTTTGATTTCCTTTTTCAAGCTTTTAAAGTTTTCATCATCGAGGTCTTTCACTTCTTTGGTTAAGTTAATTCCTAGGTATTTTATTTTTTGTGGCGCTATTACAAATAGAGTTGCTTTCCTAATTTCAGCCACACTTTTCTTATTGTTGGCATACAGAAAAGCCATTGATTTTTGGGGGTTAATTTTATACCCTGCTACTTTGCCAAAGTTTTGAATCAGCTTGAGTAATTTGGGAGTGGAGTGTATGGGATTCTTTATGTACAAGATTATGTCATCTACAAAGAGAGATACTTTTATTTCTTCCTTTCCTATTTGGATCCCCTTTATGTTTGCATCTTGTCTTATTGCTGTAGCTAGGCATTCTAATACTAGATTGAAGAGAAGTGGAGAGAGTGGACATCCTTGTCTTGTTCCTGAGTTAAGAGGGAATGGCTTTTTTTTTTCACCATTAAATACAATTTTCTCCTTTCTCCTTCACAAATTAAACCATCAAATACAGTGAAACCAGGTGTTATACCATGAGGGAAGGCCATACCAAGCAACAAACAAATCACCTTATAAATATGTTAGAAACAATTGCATGAAAGCAAAAATATTTGAATCCTTATCTTGGAGTTCCTTTCACCTAACATCAATTTATCTGACCTTTCCTGCTTGTCTCAGACATATACTAGTTATTGCAAACAAGGGAAATCATGGGCCCTATGTTTTTTTGGGCCTGGCTTTCTTCACTTAATATAATTTTTTCCAAGTCTTTCCTGCCACAGCACACCACCAGCTACAGACCTCGTGAGTAACCCAACTGGGTCTAATCTCTGGGGGTGGCAATTCCATGTGGAATCCCAAAGCCCTCTGACCCAAATCCACTTCCAAAAGAAGGGATCATACCAGCACAAAACACGGCCATAAGCTTTGTTCCTAAGGCTGGTGTGGCTACCTGGAAAAGCCTGGGACGCAGCTGCAGGCCTATGATAGCAGTCTACAAACCTGAAACCCCCAAAACTCCCTGCCACCAGACCTGAGAGTGTGACTCTAGATAACAGGCACCCTCTCCTATCAAAAGGCCATCTACTCCCAACCAAGCCACAAGGAAAGTTGACTACAGCAAGACATACAATGTTCTATCAGGAATCTGCTCTGAGATCTATGGGGAGACTAAAGCTCCCCTAAAGAACTCCCCAAAAAACAATTCTTCAGTTTTTATTCTTGTTTTTTTTGTTTTGTTAGGCTTTATGTCTGATCTTTTGTTGGTTGTTTTTATTTCTACGTATTATTTAAGTGTACGATTTAAGTGTATTGTGATTTAGGATTTGCTATTTCTCTTAAAGCTTCTATTTTTCATTATTATTTGGTTTCTTCTTCCACTTTCTGATCTAATTTGTCAGATTTTTATTCTTTATTTTCTTCTAACTCTCCCTTTCTCCTCTCTCTCCACATTATACTAATACTCCATCAGAGCTACCCTGCCTAGTTCTATACACAAAGTAAGGCCTCCTTCTACGTGTGTAAACAATAATTACAGGAGTTAACTTAGATTAAGCGACTCTCTAATAATATTTGAAAAATCTTTCTCTAATCTCAGCAACTTTCCAAATACACTTCTTTTTCTTACCTTCATCTCGATCTCTAAGCTACTCCCTACATAACGTTTCTTCAAATTCTTTTCCACCTCTGACACTTGATAACAAGGTCTTTATTCTCATTGTACTACATACATATACCCCTCCCCCAAGCTGTTCTTATCCCTCTACTATCATTATACCCAAGTTCTTTTCTGAACTTGAAATCATATCTCTCCAATCCTAACCCTTCAATTCTCCATCTGCTCCAGCCCACTGATTCCTAACGGTTAATATATGAACCAACTTACATTTGGTTCTATATTTGACCACAAAATTGGTTCCATTTGACTATTTTGAGTACAAGGGGACCATCTTGTTAACTCTAAGGAGCAGAGTACTTATCACCCAAACCCAGGATGTCACAAGTTGCAACTATACATAATCTTGACCCTGAAGCCACAATATCCCTCTCCAAGCAAAGAAAAAGAGAGCTAAATAGGAAAACACTTACACATAACTTTGAAACCTTAAGATCTATATATGTACATGACACTGGGTTGGCTCCGCTCCCCCTCCCCCATAAAAAGACTGTCCTACTGTCATACCAATGTGATTCTTGTCTCCAAATGGGTAGAACCAACTGCAGAAACACAAGGAATATGGCCAATCAAAAACCTCAAAACTATCTCCACACAAACAAGCTACAGAACAGTCCCAGAATAACCTAGAGGATAATGTTCATGATAGATTAACTGCAAGGCTAGTAAACCTGCTGAATGAAAAATTGGATACCCTGAATAGGTTATTCTGAGAGTGTGATGAGGCCAACCAGAAGCTAATAGATGACTTCATAGCCTCCAGAAATAAAAAGATAAAGGAACTCCAGCAGAGGAATAAAGAAGCTAATGAAAAGATAAGGACCCAGATTAAGGAGTGGAAAGAAAAGTCTGGCAACCAATGCCAGAAGGTAAGGCAATCTATTCAAGACTTAAAAGAAAACTTTAATAAGGAGTTGGCCACCATTAAGAAAGAACAGCAATAAGAAGGGTGATAGAAAGTGAAGTAAAATGTCTTCAAAGAAAAATGGAGGAGGCTGAAGAAAGAATGTTGGATGCTGAGGACAGTTTAGACCAGACATTCCATTGTGACATCACAAACTCTCCAGTGTGACATATCATTGTCATTATGACACCATAAGCTCAATTTGACATCACAATATGACAATGACATCATAGCATTATGACATGACATTGTCACTGTGGCATCATATACAAATTGTGAATGCCTATTCTGGGATTGATTTCTATTTCAAATATGTCATATGGGTTGATAACAGAAACCCATTGTGACCTCATAGCCATTGTGAGATCACAATCCATTTGTCACATCACATTGCCATATTGATATTACTAACATACTGTGACTTCACAAAAATGTTTTGTCTTCATAAATTTTGTAACGTCACCATTTTGATATCTGAGGCACTTTGTGAGCACACAAATTGTTTTCGACCTCATAATTTTTAAGGTATGACATGTGATATCAGAAATCCACTGTGACATGACCCTTGTGTCATTATACTGCCAGACGTCATGACCGCAATATCACATTTTGACACCACCAACCTCTTAGTACTTCATCAATGTTGTGACAACAAATAACTTTGGAGACATCACAGTCCCTGTGTGAACTCATATACTCATTTTGAACAAATGAGAATTGAGTTCCAGCATTCCATTTTGACATCACCAACCCACTGAGACAACACAAAGTATTGTGACATTAACACTAGTATGGCATTCTGAAATAATTGTGACATCAAACATTATTTTGAAATGATATTGTGACATCACTATGCCATCATGATATCACTGTCCCATTGTGTTTTCAAAAATCTAGTATGAGCTCATAACATTTTAGAAAATTCTTGCTGTTTGGGACTTCAAGCTCCTTCTGTGAATGTCTATTTTTACTGTAAACTACTATCAATTAAATTTGGACCTATTTTTTAAATTTTATTTTATTTTATTTGAGAACATACTGTACAGAGGGGTTACAATTACATGGGCAGGATAATGCATACATTTCTTACCAAGCATTGCAGCCTCCTCCTTTGTTTACCCTTCACCTCCCTTCCCATCCTCCCCCCTCCCCCCCAACCAATCATACCCCCCTCCCCCCACACACACCGACATTGTAAAGCTGGTTTTGACATGACATTTTGTACTTCTCATTGTTGCAACAGGTCCACCTGAATCCTTAAACGACTTGTTTGTTCCCATCTCCTCCACATGTTATACTGACATCAAATATAGTGAAAGTGGGGGTTACACTGTGGGAGAGGGACATACAAAGCAACAAAGAAATAATCTTATAAATGCGTTAGAAACACATGCATGAAAAAAACGAAAACATTAAAATACATATTTAAGGGTTCATTTTCCTAACATCACATTATCTGACCTTTTCCGCTTGACTCATACCTGTACTAGATATTGCAAATAAGGGAAACCATGGGACCTATGCTTCTTTGGGCCTGGCTTACTTCACTTAACATAATTTTTTCCAAACCTTTCCATTTCCTAACAAATGGGGCAATGTCATTCTTTCTGATGGAGGCATAGAATTCCATTGTGTATATATACCACATTTTCTTGATCCATTCATCTACTGAGGGGCACCTGGGTTGGTTACATATCTTAGCTATGGTAAATAATGCTGCAATACCATAGTTGTGCTGGTAGCTTTAGTGTGGTCTTGTTTGTAAACATTTGGGTAAATGCCCAAAAGTGGGATTGCTGGATCATAGGGGAGATCTATGTGAAGTCTTTTGAGGAACCTCCATACTGCTTTCCAAAGTGGTTGAACAAGTTTACATTCCCACCAACAATGAAGTAAGGTTCCTTTCTGTCCACATCCCCTCCAGCATCTGTTGTTGTTAGAGTTCTTGATTTTTGCTGTTCTAACTGGAGTGAGGTGATATCTGAATGTTGTTTTGATTTGCATTTCTTTTATGGCTAGGGATGTTGAACATTTCTTCATGTGTCTATTGGCCATCCTTCTTTCTTCTTCAGAGAAGCTTCTCTTTAAGTCTTTCGCCCACTTATTTATTGGGCAGTTGTTTCTTTGAGGATTTGTTGTTGGGTGGTTTAATTTTTTGAGTTCCAAGTATATTTTAGATATGAGACCCTTGTCCGTTGTATGGCTAGTAAAAATCTTCTCCCAATCTGTGGCCTTTCTATTGATCTTGCTAGCTATGTCATTTGGCCTGCAGAAGCTCTGCAACCTTATGCAATCCCATTTGTCCAACCTTTCTTTGATTTGTTGTGTTTCCGGTCTCTATTCAGAAAATTTCGGCCTGAGCCAAGGAGACCTAGGGTTTCTCCTATTCCATCCTGTAATGTTTTCAGAGTGTCTGCTTTGAGTTCAAGGTCTTTGATCCATTTGGAGTTGATTCTGGTGCAGGGTGATATATAAGGATCTAGCTTTAGTTTTCTACATGTAGTTAACCAATTTTGCCAGCACCATTTACTGAAGAGGCTGTCTTTCTTCCATTCTATTTTTTTAGCTTCCTTATCGAAGATTAGATGGCTATAGGTCTGTAGGTTCATTTCTGGGTTTTCAATTCTATTCCATTGGTAAATTTGGACATATTGGGATATTACAAACTCATTGTGACATCAGAAACCCGTTGTGACCTCATCACCACTGTGACATCACAAAAAAATTTGGGATCTAGAATGCCATTATGACTCACCAAACCATTGTGACATCACAAACCTATTGTGACCTCATGACTAGTATGGCATCACCAACTAATTGTGACATCAATGATCATGACATAACTATGATGTCACAATGACAATGTGAGGTCTTAGTGCTATGATGTCATTATATTTTCTGAAACCACAATGAGGGGATGAACCACTGGTGATGATTTCTCAAAGGGTATGTGGTGTTACAATTGCATCTCTGATCTCAATTTTCATGAGTTCACAATGAGGATATGTGTATTGAAAGGAACTGTGATGTCACAAAGGCCATTTTTTTTAAAGGTGCTCAGATGTCATAATAGTTTTGGACTGTCACAGTGTTGATGAAGTCAGAATGGAATTGTGATGTCACAACTAGTTTCTAGTATCACAATAAAATTGCAATTTCAATTGCTTCTAGTACAAAATGAGAATACGAGTTCACAAAGGAGCTTGAAGCTCCAAATCCATTGAGTTTTGTAAAATGTTATGAGTTCATACGAGGTTTTTTAAAACACAATGGGACAACTATATCACAAAGGCAATGTGATGTCACACTATCATATCATAATAATGTTTTGTCACAGTTGTTTGGTGATTCAATAATAGTAATGAGGTAATAATAGCTTTGTGATGTCACAATGGGTTGGTAATGTCAAAATGGCATGCCAAATCACAATTGTCATTAACTCACAATGAATATATGAGATCAGAAAAGGACTATGATATCTACAACAGCATGTGTCACAAATGTTCTGAATTCCTAAGCGATATTAGATTTCACAATGTGCACAATAGTCATGTCTGGCAGTATCATATCACAGTGGTCATGATGTCACAGTGGATTTGTAATATCACATCACACCTGAAATATTTTGAAATAAAAAAAGATTATGAGCTCACAAAGAGCCACCGATATAACAATGGCTGCATGCCAAAAAATTACAGAGGCAGGACAGGTTGGTGATCTCAAAGTGGGTTAGTGATATCACCATGGCAATGTGATGTCATAAGGGGATTGTGTTGTGACAAGGGTTATGAGTTCACAATAGGTTTCTGCTATCAACACACATGCCGCATTTGAATTAGAATGAAATCACAGAATAGGCACTGCCAATGTATCTATGGCATCACAATGTCAATCTGATGTCATAATGCTACGATGTAATTGTAGTTTGGTGATATCACAATGAGCTGATGGTGTCATAATGACAGTGTCATATCATACTGGTGATAATGTGATGGAGGGTTTGTGATGTTACAATGGCATGTCTGTTCTCAATTGTCCTGAGTTCATGATGATATGGGTACACAAAGCAATTGTGATGTTACAAATGCCATGTGTTTTTTCAAAGGTGTTAAGAGGTCAAAATAAGTTTGGGTTGTCACAATGTAATCATGATGTCACAATAGCAATGTGACGTCACAGAGGTAATGAGGTAACTTGGGTTTGTGACATCAAAAAGAGTTTTTAATATCAGAATATGTCCAATATCAATTGCTACTATTTCACTATGAGGATACGAGTTAACGAGGAACTTGAAATCCCAAAGGTCATGAATTTTCTAAAATGTTATGAAGTCTTAATCAGATTGTGAAAACTCAATGGGACAATGATATCACAATGGCAATGTGATGTAAAAATATCATGTCTTAACAATGTACTGATGTCACAATTGGGTGGTGATGCCATACTGGTGATGAGGACACAATGGTTTTGAGATGTCACAATGGGTTGGTGATGTCACTATAGAATGCCGGATCTCAATTTTCATTTTTTTAATGAGTATATGAAATCACAAGGGGACTGTTATACCTCCAAAGGCATGTTTTGTCACAAATGTTCTTCAGGCCTAACAGGTTTGTGATGTCACAATACTTTAGTGATATAACAATGGCAACGTGATATCACAATGGGTTTGTGATTTCACAGTGGTTATGAAGTCACAATGGAATATTGATGTCACAATGAGTTTGTAATATCCAAATCACACCCAAATTCAAATGCTAGTAGTTCACAATGAGGATAGGAGTACACAGCTAAAGCTTGAAATCCCAAAGGCTATACATTTTCTAAATTATTGTGAAGTCACAACTGATTTGTGAAAACCCAATGGGACAGCGATATCACAATGGCAATATGATGTCACAATATCATGCCATAATAATGTTTTGATATCACAATTGGTTATGCCATACTGGTGGTGTAACAATATGTTTGTGAAATCACAATCAGTTGGTAATATAACAATGGAATGGCCGACCTCATTTACATTAATTCACAATGAGTATATGAGTTCAAAAAGAGACTTTGAAGTCTCCAATGGCATGTGTTATCATAAAAGTGATGAAGTCCTTACAGGTGTGGGATGTCACAATTTGACACTATACTCAGGACACCTAGCAGTGTGATGTTACAACAGTCATGAAGTCACAGTTTCTGATATCATGTCATACTTGATATATAATGAGGTCAAAAAACAGATTATGAGATCACAAAGGTTTAAGATATAACAATGGCAGCAGGTCAAAAGTATATGAGGACAGGATAGATTTGTGATGTCACAGTGGGTTAGTGATATCACAATGGCAATGTGATGTCACACTGGATATGAAGTGACAATGGGTTTCTGATGTCAAAATTCATGCCACTTTTGAAATAGATTGAAGTCACAGAATAGGAATTCACAATGTGTCTAGGACATCACCATGACAAAGTGATGTCAAATGGCTATGATCGTCATTGTAGATTGGTGATGTCACAATGAGTTTGTGTCATAAAGACAATGGTATGACAATCGACCTGATGTCCCAAGGGGTGTGTGATGTTACATTTTCATGTGCACATCTCAACTGTTAGTTCACAATGAGGATACGGGTACACAAAGGAAGTGGGATATCACAAAGATCATGTGTTTATTTTTTTAAAGATTCTAACAAGTCATAATAGATTTGTCATTTCACAATGTGATCTTGATGTCACAATGGCAATGTCATGTCCCAATTGGTTTGTTATGTCACAATAGTGATGAGGTTACCTTTGGTTTGTGATGTCACAATGATTGTAATATCACACTCACAGATCAAAATTCAATTGCTGCTAGTTCACAATGAGTATACACTGTATGTGCTTCAGGTCCCAAGGGTCATGAATTTACTAAAATGTTATGAGGTCCTATTATACGTTTTTGAAAAATGATAGGACAGTAGTATTACAATACAATGTGATGTCACTATATCAATACATAATAATGTTTTGATGCCACATTTAGTTGGTGGTGCCATAATATTGATGAGGTTAAAATAGGTGTATATCACAATTTTCTGGCATTGTCACAATTAAATTCTGGGTCTCAATTGTCTTTAACTCACAATGAGTATATGAGTTTGCAAAGGGACTGTGATGTCTCCAAAGGCATATGTTATGACAAATGTGACGTCCTAAAAGTTTTGTGATGTCACAATGTGATACAAAGTTCAGGACCTCTGGCAGTGTGATGTCTCCGTGGTCTGAGGTCACTGTTGATTTCTGATATCACATTTCATACTTGAAGTATCATGATTTCAAACACAGATTATGAGTACACAAAATTCCTGATACCACAATGAATGCATGACACAAAAATTATGAGGATAGGACAGATTTGTTATGTGAGAGTGGGTTATTGAAATCACAATAACAATGTGATATGACAAAGGGATTGTGATGTCACAAAGCTAATGGAGTCACAATGGGTTTCTGACATCAACCAACATGCCACATTTGAGACAGAATGGAATCACAGAATAGGCATTCACAATGTTTCTAGGATGTCACAATGACAATGTGATGTCAAAATACAGATATAATTGTAGTTTTGTGACATTTTATTTAACAATTCATCTACAGAGGGGCAGCTGGGTTGGTTGTATATATTAATTACGGTGAATAATGCTGCAATAAAACATAGTTGTGTTGGTAGATTTCTTATGGCCTTGTTTCTGATTCTTTGGGTAAATGCTCAAAAGTGGGATGCTGGGTCAAAGGGGAGCTCTATGTGGATCTGTGGAGGGATCTTCATACTGCTTTCCAATATGAAGTTTCCACTCCCAGCAACAATGCAGTAAAGTTCCCTTTTGGACACATTCCCAACAGCATCGTTATTATTAGATTTTTTTTTTATTTTGTTGGTCATGTGGCCTGAACCATTGGACTGGGTGCTGTCCCTCAGGTCTTCAGCTGAAGGCTAGCGCTCTACTGTTTGAACCACAGAACCAATTCCAACTTTTTCTGCTTATGTGGTGCTGAGGAATTGAACTCAGGGCCTCATGCATGCAAGGCAAACACTCTACCACTGAGCCACCTTCCCAGCCACCAGATTTCTTGATTGTAGCCATTCTAACAGGGGTGAGGTGGAATCTCATTTTTTTTGGAAGAACAAAGAAAAGGTTTACTGCCAATAAGGGGACAGGCAAGTCCCCATCTTACCAGGTAAGAGGAAGTGAGAAGTGCTGGCTATTGTCTCAGGTGACCTTTTACTAATCCCATGTAGTAAAGGCAGCAATGATCAGCCCCTACCCCTTTCCCTGAGAGATCACATTGTGGGATTTTTATATCATTTTAATAGAGTAAGAAATTATATAAATTATTGTTTTGTATTTTCTTTTATTGTATATATTTTTATTGTAAAGATACTCTATAGAGGGATTATAATTACATGAGTAAGGTAATGAATACATTTCTTATTGAACATTGTTACCCCCTCCTTTGTTGTTATCCTACCATCCCTTCCCTCCCCACCTCCTCCACTCTTTCATCTCCCCTAAGTTCCTTTTCTACATAGTGTCTTGTACATATCATTGCTACAATGGGTCAACTTGTATCCTTATTTATGCATTATGTTATTTCCCTTTCCCTCCCTAAATTAGAAAAATGTATACACAAGATGCAGGGCACCAGAAACATTGAAAACAGCAGATATTCCATGGGGTAAAATATTCATAAGAAACTATCAGCACATTATAAATACATTAAAAACAATAGCAAGGAAGATAAAACCACTTGTGTCCTTATCTTGGGGTTCACTTCTCTAGTTTCATCTTACATGGTCATATGTACATAGTTTTTTTTACCTTTTCTGCTTGTTCTAGACAAATACTAGTAATTGCAAATAAGGGAAACCATGGGATCTCTGGTTATTTAGGCCTGTCTTAGTTCCCTTAATATAAATTATTCCAAGCCTTTCCATTTCATAACAAATGGGGCCGAGTCATTCTTTCTGATGGAGGTATAGAATTCCATTGTATATATATTATGAGGTCAAACTATGTAAAAACACAATTGAACAGTGATATCACAATGGCAGTGTGATGTCAAAATATCATGTCATGATTTGATGTCACAATTAATTGGTGAGGCCATACTGGTCATAATAGGTTTGTAATGTCACAAAGGGTTTGTACTGTCACAATGGCATGATGGGTCTCAATTTTCTTTAATTCACAATGAGTATATGTGTTCACAAAGGTACCGTGGTGTCTCCAAAGGCATGTGTTGTCTCAAATGTTCTCAAGTCCTAACTGGTTTGTATTTTCATAATATAACACAATGGTCATGATATCTGGCACTGTGATGTCATAATGTTCAAGATGTCACAGTGGATTTTTAATATCACATGTCATATTTGAAATATTATGAGGCTAATACCAGAATATTAGCTCATAAAGGGCCTAAGATGCCAAAACAGATGCATGTTGCAAAATTTATGAGTACAGGACAGGTTTTTGATGCCACAATAGTTTAGTAATATCACAATGACAATGTGATGTCACAAAGTGATTATGATGTCACAATGGTTATGAGTTCAAAATGGGTTTCTGATATCAACCCACACACTTTCTTTTTACAGATAATCTCTTTGCTTTTGCTTGTTCCTAAATGTAGAAAAGACCGTCTCGGTTTCCTACCACGATTTCACAAACATGAAAAGTGAGATCTCCTCAGGGAATCAGGTTCTTTTTTTGGGGTGGGGTCCAGTCGAAGGGCTTGAACTCTGAGCCTTGGCACTGTCCCTCAGCTCCTATTTTCAAGGCTAGTGCTCTACCACTTGAGCCACAGAGACACTTCCGGCTTTTTTCTTTTTGCTTATGTGGTGCTGAGGATCAGGGACTCAGTTTCTTTGTATAAAGTATATTTCTAGTTGTAAAGATTCTTCAAGTGAGTAACTTCATAATTTCCTTAATTTTAATGAAAAGGAAGACAGAAAGGTTATTGGTGAAGTCTCAAGATTAAAGCAGTGGTATATCAAATTAAGTGTAGAGAATTTGAAAAGGTAAATCAGAGATAGGAGGTCTAATCTTATTCAAGTGATCTTTGATCAACTCAGCAAAACCTTAGATGAATTAAGACTGTCTGACCTGTTCATGCCTTTCTGGCCACTATTTTCCTTCCCTAGACTCTTGGATTTTCCCCCTCTATGTTAGTTCTATTTTTGTTGTCTACTGCTGCCTTTGGTTTGCTAACCTCTTGAGAAAATTCTTTTCCAGGACTTCTTCAGTGTTTCCCTTCCTGCTAATTCTTTCCCTTCTTAAAAAGTAGTCCTTTTCACTTTTTTTGTTGTTGTTGTTGGTTGTGGGGCTTGAACTCTGGGCCTGGGCGCTGTCCTTCAGCTCTTCAGCTCAAGTAGAGCGCTCTACCACTTGAGCTACAGCGTCACTTCCCAACAACAAATCCTCAAAGAAACAACTGCCCAATAAATAAGTGGGCGAAAGACTTAAAGAGAAGCTTCTCTGAAGAAGAAAGAAGGATGGCCAATAGACACATGAAGAAATGTTTAACATCCCTAACCATAAAAGAAATGCAAATCAAAACAACATTGAGATATCACCTCACTCCAGTTAGAACAGCAAAAATCAAGAACTCTAACAACAACAGATGCTGGAGGGGATGTGGACAGAAAGGAACCTTACTTCATTGTTGGTGGGAATGTAAACTTGTTCAACCACTTTGGAAAGCAGTATGGAGGTTCCTCAAAAGACTTCACATAGATCTCCCCTATGATCCAGCAATCCCACTTTTGGGCATTTACCCATATGTTTACAAACAAGACCACACTAAAGCTACCAGCACGACTATGTTTATTGCAGCATTATTTACCATAGCTAAGATATGGAACCAACCCAGATGCCCCTCAGTAGATGAATGGATCAAGAAAATGTGGTATATATACACAATTTAATTCTATGCCTCCATCAGAAAGAATGACATTGCCCCATTTGTTAGGAAATGGAAAGGTTTGGAAAAAATTATGTTAAGTGAAGTAAGCCAGGCCCAAAGAAGCATAGGTCCCATGGTTTCCCTTATTTGCAATATCTAGTATAGGTATGAGTCAAGCGGAAAAGGTCAGATAATGTGATGTTAGGAAAATGAACCCTTAAATATGTATTTTAATGTTTTCATTTCTTTCATGCATGTGTTTCTAACGCATTTATAAGATTATTTCTTTGTTACTTTGTATGTCCCTCCCCCACAGTGTAACCCCCGCTTTCACTATATTTGATGTCAGTATAACATGTGGAGGAGATGGGGACAAACAAGTCGTTTAAGGATTCAGGTGGACCTGTTGCAACAATGAGAAGTACAAAATGTCATGTCAAAACCAGCTTTACAATGTCGGTGTGTGGGGGGGGAGGGGGGTATGATTGGTTGGGGGGGAGGGGGGAGGATGGGAAGGGAGGTGAAGGGTAAACAAAGGAGGAGGTTGCAATGCTTGGTAAGAAATGTATGCATTATCCTGCCCATGTAATTGTAACCCCTCTGTACATCATGTTCTCAAATAAAATAAATAAAAAAACGTAGTCCTGAATTCTGTTGTGATATTATTTTCCTGTTTATTTCCCTACTTTCTTAACTAAGTCCTAAGAAAACTTTTAGTGTCCTTTATTCCTCGTCCTCTATTACCTTTTCATCAGTTTCTCTCTGAGGTCTAGCTCCTTAGAAGCAGACTTTGGGACATGGATTCAAATGCAAATAGCTTACATGGAAAATGATCCTGGGTCATACAATAGGAGAGGCACAACAGTGAGATAGGAAGAAGGCATCCATTGATGGTATGCAGTCAGAGCATCATTTTTATGCTGATGATTTCCAAATATTTGTCTCCAGCTTGTATCTCAACTTCAGAGTCCAAGTTCACAAATCTTCTGAAACCCAACTGCTACAAACATTGGCATAAGGAAAACATTCAAGACCTAGCACTCCTAATCCCTGAATATGTTGACATTGAGTAAGTTACTTCTCCAAGTTCCAGGCAATGCTTATGCAAGAACAGGGACAATAACAGTGCC